>NW_019397659.1:64419-111771 GCF_000591075.1 Eurytemora carolleeae | reverse complement strand
TCAGAGTTTGAAGCCTTTTCTTTTTAGCTTTCTGGGACACAGTATTTCTTCATTACCGTGAATAATCTAAACCTATATACTGTTCCCGCATATTCATGGCTATTTATTTATTTTCGCAAAGACTGAAATTTAAGTAATATAGTATAAAACTCATTGAAAAATTGTCAAGACGACAATTGATAAATTCTTCCGATGTATTCGTGTTAAGGGTTTCACTGTACTATACTGTACTGTGTACTGTGTACTGTATAGGAATATAATGTCCTGGGATGCATTGTACTACTACTATACTGTACTGTGTACTGTGCACTGTATAGAACTATAATGTCCTGGGATCCATTGTACTACTACTATACTGTACTGTGTACTGTATAGAACTTTAATGTCCTAGGATGCATTGTACTACTACAATACTGAACTGTGTACTATGTACTGTATAAAACTATAATGTCCTGGGATGGATTGTACTATTATACTCTATTGTGTGCTGTGTACTGTATAGAACTATAATGTCCTGGGATGCATTGTACTACTACTATACTGTACTGTGTACTGTGTACTGTATAGGAATATAATGTCCTGGGATGCATTGTACTACTACTATACTGTACTGTGTACTGTGCACTGTATAGAACTATAATGTCCTGGGATCCATTGTACTACTACTATACTGTACTGTGTACTGTATAGAACTTTAATGTCCTAGGATGCATTGTACTACTACAATACTGAACTGTGTACTATGTACTGTATAAAACTATAATGTCCTGGGATGGATTGTACTATTATACTGTACTGTGTGCTGTGTACTGTATAGAACTATAATGTCCTGGGATGCATTGTACTACTACTATACTGTACTGTGTACTTTGTATTGTATAGAACTATAATGTCCTGGGATGGATTGTATTACTACTATAAACCTGAATACCTGGATTGGGTGGCTGACTCCTACACGTGTGACGAGGAATGGGTTCCAATGGAGACAGGTCATTTAAAAAAAATTGATTTTCTCCACTTTTTTGAAAATCATCTTTTTAAATAAATAGATGTTTCACGCACCAATCATAGATAATAATTAAAAATTGACATTGACTCTATAATTATTCTCAAGACACAAATAATTGTTTTATTTTCTCCCATATATATAATTCATGAAATTGGTCAATTTTACAAACAAATGTTTACGACCAATATGTCTAGTTTAGTTTGTCACTTTGTTCGTCACTCCTGTTCATAACACGCAAAGAATAATATGATTTCTTTCAATCAATTATATCTTTGATAATCTTGCTGGGTATATATTTTTCTTAGGTTAATTATTTGTTGAAGGTGTCAAGTCAAAATGTTTATAAAGAAATGAATTATCTGAATATGACGGTTCAGAAGTAAAAAGGAACAATTTCACTAATTCTTTGGGATTGTAAACATATTATTCATGAAACATAAAAATGGTGTATTGAAAGCAAATTGCAGACAAAGGCAAGTTTACTGGAGCAATAGATTATTTATATGAATGTATCCTATGACTAACTAATATCTCTGTGTATTGATATAAATAAAGACTAGACTAACTACTATCTCTGGTTTATTGATATGAATACAGACTAGACTTATTAATATCTCTGGTTTATTAATATGAATAAAGACTAGACTAACTAATATATCTTGTTTATTAATAGGAATGCAGACTGGACTAACTATGATCTCTAGTTTATTAATATGAATACAGACTAGACTAACTAATATCTTAGATTTATTGATATGAATAAAGACTAGACTAACTAATATCTCTGGTTTATTAATATGAATACAGACTAGACTAGACCAATATTTCTGGTTTATTCATATGAATACAGACTAGACTAACTAATATCTCTGGTTTATTAATATGAATACAGACTAGACTAGACCAATATCTCTGGTTTATTAATATGAATACAGACTAGACTAAATAATATCTCTGGTTTATTAATATGATAAAGACTAGACTAACTAATATCTCTGGTTTATTAATATGAATACTGACTAGACTAATTAATATCTCTGGTTTTTTAATATGAATACAGACTAGACTAACTAATATCTCTGGTTTATTAATATGAATACAGACTAGACGATTATTAATCACGAACACTCCCTTTAATTAATAATTAGGTATGGATGGAGTAAGTGACTGGATCTGTACCTCTAGACTAAACTGTGATGATGGTGCCGAGGTAGTGTAGGGAGTTGGAATTGTTTTCAAGACACGAAAATCAAACTAAATTTTTATTCAATAATTTTATTATCTATGAATTTTTATGATTTTTTAAAAATAACTAACATTTTCCCATCGAATTCTTTCTTCGTTGTGTTAAAAATGTTTATTTCGTTTTTAACTCATCCTGTATTTTTAGATTACCAAGTGTGAAGGGAACTATGGGCACACCTACCCCTTCAATAAAGGATCTGACAAAATAGAAGCTGCCAGAATTCTTTGGAAGTTTTTCAAATCCCACCCTGCAAACATGTAGAGGATCTTTTAAACCTCACTCTGCAACCATGTGGACGGACGTTTTCTAATCGCACCCTGCAACCATGTTGATAAACTTTTTCTAATCCCATCCTGCAACCATGTAGACGAACTTTTTCAAATCCCATCCTACAATCATTTGGATGAACTTTTTTACATCACACCCTGCAACTATTCAGAGGAACTTTTTTTTAATCCCTCCTTGCAACAATGTAAACGAACTTTTTCACATCACACCCTGCAACTATTCAGAGGAACTTTTTTTAATCCCTCCCTGCAACAATGTAAACGAACTTTTTTACATCACACCCTGCAACTATTCAGAGGAACTTTTTCTAATCCCTCCCTGCAATAATGTAAACGAACTTTTTCAAATCCCACCTTGCAAATATTTAGACGAACTTTTTCTTATCCCCCCCTGCAAAATTATAAACGAACTTTTTCAAATCCCACAAAGCAAATATTTAGAGGAACTTTTTTTAATCCCTCCCTGCAATAATGTAAACGAACTTTTTCAAATCCCACCTTGCAAATATTTAGACGAACTTTTTCTTATCCCCCCCTGCAAAATTATAAACAAATTTTTTCAAATCCCACCTGCAACAATTGTAGATGAATTTTTTCAAATCCCACCCTGCAACAATTGTAGATGAACTTTTTCAAATCCCACCCTGCAACAATTGTAGATGAACTTTTTCAAATCCCACCTTGCAACAATTGTAGATGAATTTTTTCAAATCCCACCTGCAACAATTGTAGATGAACTTTTTCAAATCCCACCCTGCAACAATTGTAGATGAACTTTTTCAAATCCCACCTTGCAACAATTGTAGATGAACTTTTTCAAATCCCAGCCTTAAACCATGTAATTGTTTCTCAAAAATAAATATTTGAAATTAGCAACTTTTCAATAATACATATATTTGAAATTAAATTGTGTGAATTAAATGTCAATAACATCCCGCACTAGTTAATAAAAAAAGATTGGACAATACCAAAAATATAAAATAAAAAAATAAATAAGTTTTGAAATAGAAGACACTTTATTGAACTATTAAACAAATTTAAATTTTCCAAAGATAATTAGACCCAATATTCTTTGATAATTATATTTTCTCAAGACGACCTGTAAGACTCTGCTTTAAAAGAAATTGTAAATTCTAGTTAGGGACACTGTACACATCTTCCACAGACAAGGAGACTTTCGGATTGGCTCCATTCTTTTCAGAAATTAATCTAGCTTAATTGATTCTTAAACGGCGGTCGTATTGTTTGTGTATAATTCAAAAACTAATTATGTAAAATTTTACAGGTTATTCTGTTTTTGATTGATTGATAAAAGTGTTAATCATACAAATTTGGACTGATTTCGATACGAATCAACAGACTAGTTAAATTCAGTGCGAACCAGAAAACTATAGAATACGCAAACACGACTTTTAGACTCGCGGTTTGATTTTTAATAGTCCATTGAACATGAAATGTAATTACAGCAAATTCCAGTTAAATATCGCTTTTTTTACTCTACCTTTTTTTCCAACTGAACATATTATAGATAGATAAAAACAGAGTCGAAAATTTAGATAGAGATATGGCACAGTTACACAGATTTAACCAAGATTTAACTCGATATCCACAAGATAAATGTATTAATTTGATGAGTTAACTTTTTATTCTAATGCATTTTGACTGCTGGCTTCATCAGTGCGGCAAAGCTATGAAACATCTTTCTATAGAAAGTGGTCAGCCATGAAAAATAATTCTATTTCTAATATTTTAAGTCTAAAGGAGCTTCGATCCCCTTTTTAAAAGACAATATAAGCTTCTGCAATAACCTTTCATAATGCTACACAAATTTTGTTGATTATCTGTTTAAAAGCTGGATATAAATCAAAATTAAAATCGAAAGTTGTCTTCATGATATTGATATAATCGCCTACCACCGTAAAGTGAAGCCTAAAACAAAATAATTTTCGTCGATGCTTTCCTTTTAAGTATTGAACGAATTGAACCATTCCTTACCCCAAAACGAGCATAATATAGTTAATAGTTGACGGTTTATTTCGGCTCTTGAGATTTTTTTTTCAACAAAAAAGACGTTGTGATCCAATTTGTACATATACTGGGTCTCATTGTTAAATAATTAAAAGTGCAGAAGTTTTTCCACAACCTTAGTAAAATATTACAATTGAATAACTTAAAGTTTTTTCTTTAATTTTGATAATTAATGTTATAAATTCCTATGACCAGAATGTCATTGATTTTTATTTGAAAGATGGATCCCATGTCAGGCTGTGACACCCCTACTCTTGTATTTACATTAGAGCCCAAAGACAGTACACTGCAGTACAAAAAATTCGTACACCACTGAAATAACTTTTCTTGCCTTACATCCTTGGGTAAATGTAACAAACTTGCTCAAAAGACCGATTTTCCGTCAATTTTATAGATATAGATATAATAACACTATGTTTTGTAGAGACATTCATGAAACCAACACTTTTTCTTTGGAAATCAAAGACTATTATTATGTCGTTTCTTTTTTCCATGTTTATTTGTACAAAATTATGATTTAAAAGTTAATAAAAAGTCTGCATCTATAATTTTATATTTGATTAACAGAATGTTTAGTTATGAACAATTTTTGTAATCTGGTATAACAAATAATATGTTTTTTTGCTCTACACTATAATTTATAACAACGTCTTTGGTAAAAATAATCAAAGTTTTTTTTTCGTTTAATTAACAATAAGAAAAGAAAAAACTTTACAAAATAACAAGTATTTTTGTCACAATAAAAACTATAACTATAAATATTTACATATTTTTACTCCAAAATAACAGATTTGAAACAGGGTTACAAGCAAACGCATAATTATTCTTAGTTGTTAAATTTGAAGCATTCACAAAAATCCTATATTTAAAACAATTTGTTGCCTACATTTTGAAAGTAACTTTGATTTAAGCAAAAATGTTTTTTTAAAAAAAAATTTCTGTGTATGCTTCAAATTATAATCTTTTTCTAACGTATCCAAAAAAAATTACAATGAGACCCAAAAAACTATGAAAAAAAACCATATAAACTAAGTTGATTTCCAAGCTACTGTTAAAATGTTTTGCTTTATAACCACATCCAATACACATAACATTGACTTAACGGCGTTTACCTATTCCACTTGTTTATGGGCCCCACTGTATAAAATACAAGTTATTAAAGCCAATATATCTAAGTTTATTTGTAACCTTGTTTTGTAAAATATAACAATGATTAACAGCTTAAACATTTATGAGATCTATAATCTTATAATATTAACATTATTATGCATCATATTTCAATATGCGATAAAGTTATACAAGTTAGTTTTTATTTAACTAAATATTTTAAATTTAAGTTTTCACAGCCCTTTGTAAACTTTTATTGATCTCAGTAGCAACCAGAATATGAAATGTATGTATGTAAAATTTTTTGTTTATATGGAGATTGGAGACATTCGATTGGGCGCATTTTCGTTTAGTTTGTATAAATCTATTATTTTCTATAAGGTCATTGGTCTAATTAAAATAACTCCTTACCATGCCTCAAACTCTCTTTATAAATCCTTATATCTTTGAAATCTTAAATTGTAGACCCTAGATATTGGAACCATGGAATTCTGCTAATTCTATAAGTTTAAGATTGAAATGCCAAGGGTTCACATCTCCAGGTTGGTAAGGCATAGGAATTCGAAAATTACATTACTTAACAGGTAAAAAAGTAATTTTTCTTTGCGGATTTATTTGTACGACTTCGCCACAAATTCTTGTCAATTAACATCATTTGCATAATGAACTGAAAGTAAACTTAGAGAGCAAACAATTTTAAATTCTGAATAATATCTAAGATTTTTGTGAGGCATTAAAAAAAACACTATGCAAAATTCTAGTTACTTTTTCAGCATCCTTTCATGAAAAAAAAACTTTCCTTCTGTTCTATTTATTCAAAAGTTCTTGTGAAAAACTTAAAAGAAAAATTTACCAGAGATAAGAATTTACAAAGGAACTGAGTCTTTGTCACAAACTCTGATTTTCTAATTCCTATATCTTTGCAACTTAATGTTGTAGACCTTATATATTTCAAACTATGAATTCTTATAATTTAAGTTTGAAATACAATAATATAATGAATACTATGAATTCTTATAATTTAAGTTTGAAATACAATACAATAAGTTTGAAATACAATTCAGGTTACAAAGATATAGACATTAGAAAGTTTGAGTTTGTGGCGAAGACTCAATTCCTTACAGAGATGAAGATAATCCATTCCTTGCTTAAATGAAGTGTTAGCGTAATTTAAAGTGACCCTCTATGCAACGATGGCAAGACCCGATTCACAACTGTACTTGACACCATTATCTAGTCATTTATAGTGTTTATATAAATGTGCTCTTTAGACCTTGAGGCGGGTGCAAAATACTTAAATCTTGGTTTGATTTCAACCACCTCTCTTTCTATTTTTATTTTTTAAGATCAACTCTTTCCTTCGTGTATTTGATTTTAGAAGAATAAAGGAATAAAATGAAATTCATCCCGAAAAAGAAGAAAATGTACATCCACTTTTGATTTAGAGTTTTAGCATATTTTTAACAAATGTATTTTTTTTTGGTAGATTGGTAGGAGTAGAAGATCAGCCTATACAGCGTTAGGTTTTGGTTCCGTCGTAGAGGTTCTTGTGTGCTGCTCCTAAAAAAAGTATACATGGCGTCAAATATCAGGATAAAAATTGGTTTTTATGTAACCCATTACGTTCAGAATTCAGATGACCATACGAAATTTTTACTATTTTACTATTTTTACTTTTCTTAATTTCATGATTCCTTGCAACTGTAAACTTTCTTTGCAAATTATTTATCAAGCCTTTAAAAAACTATATTAAAGGCATAATCGTCAGGTTTCAAAGGTTTAAGGTCGTCTTTACAGTTTCATCCTTTGTGGATAATACTGTAAAAGTAAAAATAAATATGTGTAAACATATTTCCGACTCTTCTGCAGTTCCGGGAGGGGTCGCATCCTCCCCCCCCCTATAAAGACTGAAAAAGAGCCTGAAAAATATTAAAAATGTTTATTTCTACTTTTGACAATTATTAACATGTGACACTTATCATAGCATCCTTTTTCAATGGCTTTTCAAATAAATAAAGTTTAAAATTAATCAGTAACTCTGCAGCTTTTTAAAGAAAAATTATGGACTATTTTAGATTTTTTTGGAAACATCGATTAGCCTTTGGAATGTCCTCCAACATTTAAAATTGTAATTGTTATGTTAATTTTCATTGGATTATTAAAAATATTAGCTTTCTATTCCACTGTGTTATGGGTCCACTGCTGCATATCTTACCCTAAAATGTACACCTTGGGCTGAAGAGTTGAAGTTTCTTACATCTTTATTACAACAAGTACAGAGTCCCAGACACCCGAGAGTATCCAGGAAGGCTGGCTGGAATTCCTGATATAAGATTTAGTTTTAAATATTTTAAAGAAGATTGCAAGAAGAAAATATTGGATAACTTCATTTTAAAGTAGACATAAAGGGAGTTTTCGCGAAAAATGGTAGGGCGCATTTTTCCTTTCAGATCGCAAATTATTAAATTAAATTTGAAACTACCAATAAAACTACGCAACATTATAAGCATTCTATATAAAATTAAATTTAATATCAGCCTAATAAAACCCTTTCATTTTTCGCGAACACTCCCTTTAAGGCGGGGAGAGAGATAGGGGTTGATTACATTATTTGACATAATGGACAGTTCAGGAAATATTAAAGAAAAAAAGGGGGAAAAACTATCAACAGTCAGAAGCAACAGGATAAATAATGTTTGAGAATATTCTCAAAAACCTGTTTGTAAGCGGGCAGCAGTTACATTTTTGGCGAAAACAACATCGATGTTATAATAATTATAATTGTTCTTACTTTTTAATCAGAAATAAATTGAACCCTTATCACGAAAAGGAGAATTATAGTACACATACAGTAGACTACATTCAAAACATCTATATGAATATATACATTGCTTGTCTCGGTGTCCGGGTCTGTTTGTCAGTACTTTATGTTTAATAAACGTCAAAACGGCTATGCCGATCTGGCCCACATTTTTATGAGGCCTCAAATGAAGCTGCTAAAAATTGCAAAAAAAATTGTCTTACAAAATTTTCAATTTTCGCAAAGTTTTGAAAATCCACCAAAAAAATTATAAATCCACCAAAAAAATGTATCATTGTTTTATCGAAAATGATGCAAGGTACAATTAAAAGATTTTAGCACCCTAATAGTAGGGTTTGCAGAGAACGAAACGTTTCGCAATATTTTCGCGAAATTTCGCATTTTTTCGCAAAATGAATGAAGCGAAAAATGCTAAAACGAAGAGAAATTTCGAGAAAAAAAAATTTACGCGAAAAATATATTTTAGTACAAATTCAGAATATATAATACAATCAAATCATAAAGTACACATTCATAATATACATTAAATACTTCAAACATATAGTATACATTCAGAACATATTGTTCACATTTAGAACATTAAGTACACATTAAGAACATGTACTTTACATTTAAACAGTACATGTTTCATGATATTTATTAGGAAACTTATATCTACACTTCAGAAATCATTTATTACAAAAAAAATTGAGGAAGATATTGTCATTTTTTTTCTTAAATACTTAAATCTTAAATACCTTGAACTTAACAGCATAGATAAATGGATTGACAGCTGAGTTACAGTACCCCAACCAGAATACAAATGTTATCCAGTAATCAGGAACTACGTTATACTAAACAAATAACAATTAAAGTTGTTCATTATAATCCTAAATTTTGTTAGCAAATAAATCGTTTAGAAAAGAGTAATCAAACGTTTAAAAATAAAAAAAATAATTCTGAAATAGAATATTTGTGTAAATCTTAACTTTTAATTGGTCTTTCATGCTATACAACATTTAAAAATTTTTGATTTCAAATAGTCGAAACATATTTAATAAAAAACGTTATGCTGTCTAATTTTTTAGTTAAGTTTTCATTTAGGTTTATGAAATTTCAGACTATAAATTACGAAATAAAAAAGCAATCAGGGTGTCCCACGAGATATGACAGTAGGTCTTCAATTTCATTGTACTAGCTTGGGAACCCGGCGCTGCCAAAGATTAAATATATATAAATATTATCTTTGGACGCTGCCCAGATGTTCTCTTACTAAAAGTTACTCCCGCCTTTTACCCGCACTTGAACGATTTAACCGGAAAACTGAAATTTCGCTATTCAAGACGTCAACCCACTCAAATTAGAATTTCAAAAGCTAAAAATATTTCTGTGGATCTCCTGAGTTCTCCAATCAAAATTTTAGGCAAATTGGTCCAGACGTTCCTGAGTTATGATCGGACAAACAAACAGACATACAGAAATTACAACCTTTTAAAATAGAATAGATGTTTTTAAAGACTTTTTACAGTTTATTTAGTTTTAAAAAATCTGTTACTCAAATTACTTTAAAATCAATTTTACTATAATTTGACTGCCATGAAATATTTTTTATTATTCTCTTTGGTATCAAACAACTTAAACATTATGGAAAAGACATTTTAAACTATTTACCAATTTTCATGTTTCGTGGGGCACCTATAGCTTGCATTCAAAAACAGAAAATCGCTTATTTTGTAACAAAAGTTATATGACTGCCAAATAAGCAATTTTTTCTTGAAGATAAGCAATTTGGCAGCCATCCAAGCATTGTAATAAGAGAATAAAACAATATTTTAAACCAATATATAAAATCGGTTTAAAATAATCTGGTATAGGTAAAAGTATAATATATAATTCCGATAAATAGCTTTAGTCTGCACTTGGGAGAACTAGAAGAAATCCTGAGGGATTAACCCTATCACTGATGGGGTACTTGAAAACCAGGATATGCTGGGGTGGGGGTCAATTTGACCCCCCCTCTAAATCCCATGTTTGATGTCCAAATATGACAAATGATACATCATTGGAAAGCTCTTGTGCTCTACTTTTAGAATCTGCAAAAATTTGCAAATTTGCAAAAAATAAATTTTTTATCGCAAAATCCAGTTATATGGTAAAAATGTTTTGCAAAAAGTAATTTTTCCAAAAAATGATAAATTATACATTGTTGAAAAGCCCTTGACCATGCCATTTCAAATATGCAAAAAATTTTACGAAATTTTAAATAACCTGATTTTTAATCAAGAAAAACTAAAAATGTGCAAATTTCCTTTGACAGGTTTTTTGCAAAAAAATTTGTAATTTTTTTTTTATGCAAAACTTGTGCAATTCGTTTCCTTATGTCAAAGGCTTTCCAAAAAGCTAAATTTTATCAAAATCTGACAAGTGGAAGTGGGTCAAAGCAAAGATTTTGTTTGTTACAGGAAAAAGCAGTCATGTAGGCAGTGTGCCTGAGGACTCAGGCAGTTAGTATTAAAGCCCGGTTTTAGGCCTAAAGGGAGGGCTTTGGGTATGCAGGAAAAGTCAGAAAATTTCAACAGCCTCAGTCCAATACTTTTTGAGTTATGTAAAAAAAACTACAGGGGGGGGGGTCAACTTGACCCCCCCCCCAAGCAGGAATAGGGTTAAATGGTAATTCCCAGCAAAATCTGTTCGCAAAAGTAAGGATTTTTTTGAGAAAGTAGTATCAATGATCATGAAATCAAAAGGTTTAATTTCTTTCAATGAAGCATTTTTTACTTTTTAAACGGTGTTCCATATCAATAGATTATCTCCAAGCTTTAACGCCAAAATACTGACATAATACTCAAAAAGTCTGGTATTTTCTGCAAACATTTTTTAAGTGATGTGAGACACCCTGTAGTTGTTGAAAGAAAGTAAATATTTGTCTCGTTGTTTGCAAAATTCGTTTGAGAAATACTTTTGTGTGTTATTATTAAACCAAAAATGGCTGGAAGCGAGGGGGCGGGGGTCTTTTATTAAGTGTCGAGAGTTTGCGGAGGGGGGAAGAAACTTACCGTGAATGAGTCTATGATGTATGTGAGAAAGAAAGGAAACCAGCACACCAAGTAGACCACTAACAGGATTAACAAGGTTTTAGCAGCGTTTATATTCTCTCGCAAAGACTCGTTCCTAGATTCAGTTGATTAACACTAGGTGTCTCTGTAGTCTGTACACCATTTCAATTTAAAGGGACTGTGACTTTACAATTAAAGAGGAACGCGGTGGTGCACGTTAAGCTTTGCCTGAATGAGAAATCCAGTTTTTTCTTCGAACATTGAGTATTACTCAATTGTGGTGTACACTCTAATTTAGTGACTTTCGAATTTCTGCTGAAGAAGCCATTAGGGAAATAGTAAAAATGAAATCAGTTCCACAAATCAAATTATTGGTCAGATATTGGTTTCAAATGGACTGTCATTCTTTATTACGTCTGTTCCCAAAATTAATGCACTTTTTTATAATTTATGAATGTAAAATTAGTTTACCTCTCTACTGCTGGTGAGGTACTGATTGTCCTGTTCAAAGACCCCATCTGATATTGGGATGAATAGGAGGTTCGAGAACTAGAATCAGGGGCTGCCAAGGGATCAATCAAACCCTAGAAAAGTGTTTAAATTGCTTTTAAGCGATTTAATTTAATCATTTGCCAAAATGTATAAATTATCTTTTATATTCTTGATTTAACATGGGAAATATTTCAAATAATAATTCAAATAAAAATTTTATTTTATTTTATTTTTTTTCTTTATTTTATTTGATTGGTTTGATTATATTTGACGATATCTGTGTTTATAAACTTTGATATTGATTGATTCGCAAATGAATTAATTGATTGTATTATGGATTTGTTTAATTAATTGTTTTTTTTTGAGATACTTAGTCGGTTATTCATTTTTTTTGTTAATTTCTTTGATTCTAGAACCGGTTTAGTTGACTAATTAAAAGTTTGATGTTGATGATGATCTAAACCTCATATTTCGGTGCAGGTTTACCCGTCTCAGTTTTAAGCTTGATCAATTTAATCGTTTGATTGATTGATTGATGTTGTATTACCTGAGTACCACTTGAAAAAGTTCCTAGGTTTGCTATCTGTGTGAGCCCTGAGCCCGCAGAGAAGGTTGACCTATAACAGTAAGATTCAGAAAGCTGTGACGACAGTAAAGTAATCTGTATTTGATGCTGTAAACAGCAATTAGTTTTTCAGTACATTGTAAATCAACTCATTTAGTTAAATGGGTCTGTGTACACTGCACAATTGCTGTCTTTTATGTTTATTTAAAATCATAACTTGAGTGTCCAAGTCGTCTAACTTTTCCATAGTTTTTTAAATCTCACTGTACAATATTTTATAGATTCAATAAAAACCATTTTATTCATACTTTCATTCATACTTCAATAGACAATTTACTGAAATGGGAAAAGAAAGAAAGAGCAAAAGAGGGAGGAAGGGGTGGGATGGGGGGGGGGGGAGAGAAGGGAGATCTATAAATATTTAAATTTAATATTGTGAGTGCAAAAAGAATAGAAAAGTAAAGTGAAAGAGAATATCTTCAGGGTAAAACAGTTTCAAGACTTATCAAATTTTGTGTATTCAAAATCACAAAAACTCAATTTTGAATTATCTCGAAAATTTCTGTCTAAAAGTAAATTTGTCCGTTTGCTTATTGGAAATTAAAAGCATTTAAATTCTGTATAGTTTTTAAATAAGAGAAGTTATGAATTATGATTGAAAACAGATAAAATTTTCTTACATTCAATTTTTCTTATTTGAACATGAAAATTATATTTCTAAAATATAAAACTCTTAAAACAGTGGAATTCTAATTGTCTTTCTTAAAATTAAAGATTTAACGATTTACAACTTTACTATTTCTAGAAAAAGGTCCAAATTGTTTAGATATATCAAGTTGCAACTACAATTGCAAATTACAAATTTTTAGCGTTATTTTGCATGAAAAGAAAAACCCCATATCAACCTTCATTTCCCCTGGTTTTCTGGTTCTCAAGGTGGACACATTATTGTTGGAATTATATGATCTCAACATTTTCAAAATTATTTTACCCAAAAATTACATGACAGTTAACACAAATTAAACTAAGGTTGAATAAAAATGTCTTGTCTTGACTGAAATAAAAATGTTGAAAATGTTTAATAAGAAGTGCTTGGATGACACAAATATTGCAAAAAAAAGTTGAATTGTCAGCATTGTTGAGATTAGAAAACTACAAAACAGGAGACACTAGATTCTACTCAATCTAAAGGATAAAAGATTTAGAAGAATTTTCTATTTTAAGGAAGATCAGAGAAGAATTCCTGTCAAATATCACATCAAATACAAATCCCCAGAAAATTCAGTGTTCATCAAAAATAATTGATAGGAAAATATCTTTAATAATAGATATCTTTTATAATGGATAGATTAGACACTATCATTTATAATGGATAGATTAGACACTATCTTTTATAATGGATAGATTAGACACTATCTTTTATAATGGATAGATTAGACACTATCTTTTATAATAGATAACTTAGACAATATCTTAAATAATGGATAAATTAGACAATATCTTTTATAATGGATAGATTAGACACTATCTTTTATAATGGATAAATTAGACACTATCTTTAATAATGGATAGATTAGACACTTTCTTTTATAATGGATAACTTATACAATATCTTAAATAATGGATAGATTAGACAATATCTTTTATAATGGATAGATTAGATACTATCTTTGATACGGAAAGCTTAGACAATAGCTTTAATTATTGATAGCTTGGACAATATCTTTGATAATAGATAGCTCAGACAATATCTTTAATTATTAATAGCTTAGGCAATGTTTTTAATAATGAACAAGAATGAGAGATCCATGTTTACCTTTTTGAAAATTAATTATTTTCAATTGTGGTTATTTTACAAAAGTAACTTACGCACTTCTACTGTGGAGAGACAATGGGACAATTATAAAAATAAACACATTTAAAGCTAGAAATATCTTCTACTTTATTGATCGTTTAAAGGTGTAAAAGGGTACCGTTGTGAATGGGGTTACTAAGAAAATAAACAGCAGTACCTTTAACTGAATTTCAAAATTTTATTAAATATCAAAGTTAGAGTAGAAGGCTTAGCACCCAGATGAAACATTTTTGAAATAAAATAAATATACTCGCTTTTATTTCTTTGATCTATAATTTCCTTTAAGTTAGATAAGAGAGCGTGGCTTGAATACAGAGTACAAGATGTATAGAGTGAAAGGACAATGGAAGAGGAGATGGGCCAAGGGGAACTGTGTGTTTGTGGGTCCTCTCCCAATCATGATAGGGTTAAAACAGAAGAAGGTTAGGAGACTACTAAAGCTTAGCTTAGATAGGAAAAAATGTCTCTCTGAATAGAAACCAATTTATCTATGTGCAGTCAGCAAATACACAAATTAGAGACAAATATTCAGAATAAAAGACTTTTATAAACCTCTAAATATTTGTTTGTCTGAGAAAACGTAACTTACGTCCACAAATAACGATAAAAAATGGGGCAATGTATACACCCTCTCCTTCATTCAGTATAAGGTAGAATGTTAATTATTCTCCTACTTATTCACGTCTAACAGTAATAATTTTTATGCATACTCATTTACATCAATTACAAATATTTGTCTCTGACATTGATTAAAAGAGTTGCATTGAGCAACTGAAATTTTGTTTTTAAAATGACACGGTTTTATCCAGCAGAGACAACGAAGAAAATTAAGAGTTTTTACATCGTTTTAAAGTAAGACAAACGACGACATTTCTTTCTGATTTAAAACTAAGGGATTAGTGTGTGTAGGAACGTGATTTTAACTTTAAGATACTATGCTTTTAGGGCGCTTCGCGCCAATCTTCTATTTAAATTGTGACCATGTTCTTTTTGTTTAAATTTTAAAACAAAGAAGAAAACATTTTTGCGGATTTTTAAAAAAAAATCGTGGATTTTCAAGAATTTAATTTTTTTTTACGAAATTAAGAACTTTTAAAACACATTCTTTTTAAATTTTTATCATTCATAATCCTTCCTTGTGGTCACGTGATGTCCCACAAAAAATTGGGCCCGATCGGTTCAGACGTTTTGACGTTTATTGGATACAAACAGACAGACAAACAGACAGACAAGCCAAATTTATATATAGAAGATAATTTGTAGAAAATGATATGTTTTAATGTAAACCGAAAACTAAATCTTTTCATTTTCAGGTATTTTCTTTTGATTAGAAAATGGTCAAGATTTGTTTATTAAAAAATCTAACCTTCTTATTTGATGCTTGATGTCAGCTCTATGCTTTTCTATAGCGCACATTGTTATCTAAACAGATATTAAACAAGAAAATTCATTTGTAGAAAAGATCTAAGAAATACAGGGTGAGTCAAAAAAAAGTGTGATTTGCGGCGCCTGGTGCAAAATTGTACCTTTTTTGTGTAACTCTCCTGTATGGTGTTTTTTTCAATATTTTTTGAAAATCTGTAATTTTTTTTTGGTACTTCAATGGCCCAAAAAAAATTCGCGAATCTTTTTTTCTCCTAAAATCTAAGTTTTTCCGGACAAATTGTTTTTTAATGGTTCTTAAGGTTTCAACTGAACAGCGTGTATTTAATACTTAAGAATATACAAAGAAGAAAGGAATGAGAGAATTTAAATAACTTCCTAAAAATTTGACCAGAACTAAAAGTTGCGAATGTTAAGTGATTCTTTGATTCAATCTTTGAAAAATTTTAGATTTCGATAGAAATAATTTATGCACATTTTGCTTTTCTGAACTTTTGATTTTGAGAAGAAAAAAAGGTTCGCAGATTTTCTCTTGTACCATTGGAGTACCAAAAAAAATTACAAATTTTCAAAAAAATATTGAAAAAACACAAAAACAGAAGAGTTGCACAAAAAAGGCGCCGCAAATCACGCTTTTTTTACTCACCCTGTATATTCAGCAGGTGCTGAAGGGTTTCAAGAACAGTTATTTTATAGTCTTAAAGGGACACAAGGGTAAATTCAAGTCACCCAACAGGCAAAGATTAAGATGCTGATTCCCAACAGTACCCTCGAAACCTATATCTGATCAATTATGTGGAAAATTCTGGATGCCCTCTTTTCAAGATTTAGGGGTTTTTCGTTTACAATAACCTTAAGGCAGAAGCCCAAAGAAGTTACGGGCAGTCGGCGTAGAACAGATTCTCTCTCTGCCTTTAAGTTATACGCAGCATGCGCGTAACTCCTTTGGGGTTATTGTGAACGAAAAACGTCTAAATCTTGAAATGACGACATCTAGCGTCATATCTGTTATTGTAATTAATCTATGGAGAAACCATTATTAAAATCATTTTTCAAAACTATCAACAATTAAATCTATATTCATTAAACGCCCCCCTCCCCCCTCACACAGCCTGGTTAGGGTTAAGCTTTTAAGGGTACCGTTGTTAATCAGGAGTTTTAATCTTTTCGTGTATAGGTCACTTGAAATTACGCGGTTCGTCCCTCTAAACCAAATGATTAAATTGTTAAAAAGTCAAAAAGAAGCATAATGTAAATATCGCGAACTTTCAAAATGGATTTGAATGTAAAGATATAAAAATGTATAGATTATAAAAATGTATAGATATAAAAAAATTTAAAATATAAAAGTATAACCTGATAATAGAAATAAATGATTCCAGCTGAAGGTAGCCAAAACGAAACTGAGCTAGATACAAGAGCATACCTAAACAAAACAAATATGTACAGTACCGCAAGTGCTGCGGTATGTTGAAACACTTTAGAGTACAACCACTCACAAGTACAGAATTAACTACTCAGTAAAGTACTGTTTACAGTAAAAAACAATATTCAAAGTGCAGTACATTACAGTACATAACAGTACAATACAGTACAGTAAAGTAGAGTACAGTACAGTACAGTACAGTACAGTACAGTACAGTACAGTACAGTAGTACAGTACAGTACAGTACAGTACAGTACAGTACATTACAGGTACATTACAGTACAGTACAGTATAGTACACTACATTGCAGTACAGTTCAGTGCAGTAGAGTACAGCACAGTACAGTACAGTACAGTACAGTACAGTACAGTACAGTACATTACAGGTACATTACAGTACAGTACAGTATAGTACACTACATTGCAGTACAGTTCAGTGCAGTAGAGTACAGCACAGCAAAGCACAGCACAGCACAGCACAGCACAGTACAGTACAACACAATGAAAAAATTGGGATGCTAATTTCTTAGAGAGACTGATTACTTACCCACCCTGTAAATAGAACTTGTTATTCAATCCCCCACTGTTCGTTATTTCTTTGAACAAGGAGATTATACGATAAATTACTTAACCTGGGAGTTTTCATGAGGATAATTAAATTGAGGAAAACCCCAATTAGCCTTCATATGTTCTGAACCTTCTTGAGCTCCCTCGCTACGTCCGGGAGGCTCATAAACCCAAAAAGGTCTCGGAGGCCCTCGGCCCTCCCTTTACTTCCCGCGGCGTTTAAGCAGTAAAATGATAGATATAAAGCAATGTTTAAGCTAAAACTATACTTACCACTGATTAACAATAAAATCACATCTACAGTTATCTCTGTTTATCAAGAAATCCTTAAAAAAAGAAAATAATGATATTTAATTAAGATTATCTAATATATAACGTTTACAATAAAATTTTTACCTGCGTGGTGTATATGTTTGTATAGATAGGAACTATCGCAATAATAAAACTAAAAAAAATTATGTTATCTAAATTTAATATTTTTAAGTTTGACTTTTTTGTTTAGTTTTACTCTTTGATCCCAGTAGAGTAGATATACTTTGAATTAATTAACATGAATATGTTCTATTCATACTAGTTTGGGAACCCAGCTATGACTGGAGACCTAAACAATTGTTCAACCCAAGCTAAGAATGAGTTACAAAATCACAATGTAATGTGCATGATGTGCAAGCTCTTGCGGCAAAATTCTATCAGTATTTTTCCAAAAACAAGATTTAAACCTACGCTAGAAACATCCTGGTTGCATTTTTAATTTATATATGCCTAGAGCTACAAAATATATGTGTACATTGGTGAGGTAAAGACAAAGACCAAGGCGTTGCGACACTTTAAAGTCTAGGCTGTCTTAAAAAACTGATTACTAACTTTATCTAGTTGTCTAGATCTCAGTTCAATGGGTTTATGAGTTTAGATGATCAAACAAACAAACATACAGAGATTTTTGTATAGGATATGTGTTCTTTGTAACCTTACTGTATAGAATATAATTAGCACTTAAACTTTTTATTATTTAGTTTTTTCGTAAACACATACAAACATTATGAAACTCATAAATTTCATGTTTAATGTGCATAAAAATGATTAAACACAGACACATAATTTCGAAACTATTTTGATTTTAGCAGTACATTTCGTTGTATGTAGTCAAATTCAAAAATGTAAATGAAGTCAGATCTTTGTTGTTGTGAATCTCGAGATCAAACATCGATCAATTAGCATCTTATGTAGATCTACGGAAAAATCTAATTCCTCTTTAATATCACGTGATTAAGTCCTACCCAGCAGAAAAACTTTAATTTTAGGGTCAAGCATTGATCCTTAAATTTAAAAATTCCGATCTCTTGTGAAAATAAACACCCCTGTTTTGAGTAATGCATTATATCATTCATGAGGATGTATTTACTTTATATAAGAACAAATTAAACAAAATTTAATTATTTTCGATTATTCTTTTTGCTTTCTTTCGCATTGACGATTGTTTAAAGTTAATTTGACGGTTTTTAATTTGACTCTTACAGCTTTTTTTTCTCTTTGCTTTTTGATTTTGTTTTGTTTTCAAGTTTAATTTTACTACAGATTGTTATTTTTTTTTTACTAATCGACACAATTTAAAAAGTATATTACATTTTGAGGTTTTAGCAAAAACTTAATGTAAAAGAAATATAAACACTTTTTTCTGAATCTTATAAAAGTGTCTTTTAAATTTCCCATCATTTAGTATGTGTTCATTAACTCTGTGCTAATGATATAAAAAAACATCAAAATACAGTTTTCACTTTGAAGTTGTTTATTATACACTTTACAATATTTGGATTTTATAAAGTTTTTATTTGTTATAAAATATTCTTTTTAATAAAAATCTAATTATGTTTTTATATTTCTCTTGGCTATGTACAGAAAAGCAATAAAAGACTGCAAACATTATTAGGTAAAATAATTTATTTTTGATTTATAATAGTTAATTATATAATCTTGTTTAGTTTATATTCCTAGACATATATAATATATAATAGATAATTATGTAATATTGTTTAGTTTATATTCCTAGACATATATATAATTCAGAAGAGTATTTGGCACAATTGTTTTAGTTTTCGCCTTTACTTAAAAGATTTAATTTTTAAATTTTTAAATTTTAAATAAAATAAAGATAATTTAATCATTATAACTTAACTTTCAATTTCTCTAATCTACGAATTTAAGAAAAATATAAATTAGGCAGGATAATTTAAAAGTTCTCTGTTCTGGAACGGAATTTTTTGAATTGAAGGAGTCGCTAAACAACCTCCCGCCGGTTCAAATCCTGAATCATTGATTCAAATACTCATAAATCTTAAACAAATCTCAGATTCAGGATTTGAACCGGCGGTAGTTAGTTCAGCGATCTCTCTTCAATTTGTTAAATTCTGATCTTGTTATGTTATACCTGACAACCCAACATGAGATTATTAGAAGAATAACAACAGTTTTAGTGAAGTATTGATGATATGTTTCTGGAGATCGAACAATCTGGAACCACCTTAATAAATTTAACTTTTTTTTATAAATTCTCTGGAACCATCTGAAAATATCAAACGGTTTATTTATTCTCTGGAACCATCGGAAAATATCAAACGATTTAACAATTCTCTGGAACCATCTAAATATATCAAAATTTGTTATTTATTCCTTGGAACCATCTCATATTATAAAAACTTTTTAATTCTCTGGAACCATCTAAATAAATTAAACTTTTTTATAAATTCTCTGAAACCATCTAAAAATATGAACACTTTTTATACATTCTCTGGAACTATCTGAAAATGTCAATACTTTTTATCAATTCTCTGGAACCATCTGAAAATATTAACACTTTTTATCAATTCTCTGAAACCATCTGAAAATATGAATACTTCTTTATCAATTCTCTCGAACAATCTGAAATATGAATACTTTTTATCAATTCTCTGGAACAATCTGAAATATGAATACTTTTTATCAATTCTCTCGAACCATCTGAAAATATGAATACTTTTTATCAATTCTCTCGAACCATCTGAAAATATTAAGACTTTTTATCAATTCTCTGAAACCATCTGAAAATATGAATACTTCTTTATCAATTCTCTCGAACCATCTGAAATATGAATACTTTTTATCAATTCTCTCGAACCATCTGAAAATATGAATACTTTTTATCAATTCTCCGAAACCATCTGAAAATATTAAGACTTTTTATCAATTCTCTGAAACCATCTGAAAATATGAATACTTCTTTATCAATTCTCTGGAACCATCTGAAAATATGAATACTTCTTTATCAATTCTCTCGAACAATCTGAAAATATGAATAATTTTTATCAATTCTCCGGAACCATCTAAATATATCAAAACTGTTTACTTATTCCTTGGAACCATCTCATATTATAAATACTTTTCAATTATCTGGAATTAACCATCTGAAAATGCAAAACTTTTTATCTATTTTCTGGAATCTTTATATTTAACCAATATCAAGCTTGTTTGATATGATCTTTTTTTTAGCTTAACGATTCTCCTTGAATTTCGAGAGCAATCTCTTGAACGGGTTGGGATATAATGTTTTCCAATATATGTTGTCCAATGTTAGACGATGTATTATGTTTGTAGGTTAGGAAGCTGAATCCCTTAAAGGGAGTGACCGGCTATGTAAGGTAATTGAACTGAGTATGCAGTGTTGTCGAAAACTTCTTTAGGATTCATTTGAGACATATTTAACTTTTGTAAATCCTGTAAATCCTGAGTTTGAGCGCAAATTCGACGTTCAAAACTCCTGATTTGGGGGTGGATACGCTTTCAGAATTAGTTTTTTTAAATTATTAAATAACGACAACGAAAAATAAAGTAAAAATTAAACAGTAATCAAATTAGATGGCTAGGAACATATTTCACAAAAGAAAGAACCTGTCAAATCATTCGTTGGGATGTAACAAACATGAGTTAGTATACGGTGAATCTTCATCTAACGCCAGAGATGCGCCAGATGTCTGTTTATCATTTGTGTTATTGTTTACAATCTTTATCATTGTTGTTGTTACGCAAAAACTAGTTCTTCAGCCGTCCAAAAACTTCACAGCAAAGTGTACGGAAAACCTATCGCCCCTTCCTTCTATTCAATTCTCCTTGGCGTACATCATCAAGCTATATACTATAACCTCGTTATCTGGTCGCAAAAGAATTGCATCTGATATTTGTATAAAGACATCAATAGGACCCACCACCCTAGATAACAATTTGAATGCTTTGAATTCAAGTAAAAAATAATTATTATCTTTCCAAATATTATAAAGAAACAATCTTTCTTCCTTTTTTACTTTTTTTCTTGTTTTTTACTTTTTTCTTCTTCTTTTTCTTTATTTCTTTATTTTTTTACTTTGTTCTTCTTATTTCTTTTTTTTTCTCTCTATCTCTCTTTCTTTCTTTCTTTCTTATTTTCTTTCTTTCTTTCTTTCTTTCTTTCTTTCTTTCTTTCTTTCTTTCTTTCTTTCTTTCTTTCTTTCTTTCTTTCTTTCTTTCTTTCTTTCTTTCAATCTTTCTTTCTTTTTTTTTATGCTTTCTTTCAATGTTTCTTTCTTTTTTCTTTCTTTCTTTTTTTCGTTCTTTCTTTCTGTTTTTCTTTTTTTCTTTTTTTCATTCTTTCTTTTAATCTTTCTTTCTTTTTTTCTTTCTTTCTTTCTTTTTTTCTTTCTTTCTTTCTTTTTTTCTTTCTTTTTTTAGATGGGGTGGGTCTGGTGGTTGTAGAAAAGTGAAAATAACGGTGATTCAGGTATCCTGAAATTCAATAGCTTGTTAGCTATCGAACTTGTTGTTTTCCCGATAATTGAAAATATATGTTTTTTATTCCTTTCAGATGAGTTAGAAGGAAATGAAGTGCATCGAACTTATCTATGATAATGAAACAGAGCTCATTTAGATAAAGGACATACTTAGATCAAGTTAGTTTTGCGTGAAATAGGACCGAGGGGAAACCGCTCGGGGAAAAGAATGAAATAGATTAACTTTGATTTTAAATCCGGCAAAATTTAATAACTCTTCAGTTTTCAACCTTTCAGCATTTTACTTTCTGGATGGATACTGTTCAAATATTTTCAGAGTCTTATTGTACATTTTTGGCGCAAATTAAATTTCAAATTTTCCATGAAAACTAAAACACAAAATCTAAAAACTTTGTTACATTGCTGGTTTATAAACTGACAGAAAAAGAGAGAAAAGTTATTATGTTAATGATTATTTTTCTGGAATAATTCGTCTTTAATTTAAATGCAAATGAAATTTAAACTATAAATTCTGTTAAATTAAATAACCTAAGTTTGGCGTATCAAAGGTATAAATCATCAGGTTGCAAAGATATAAAGAATAGAAAATTTGAGTTTGACTCAATTACTTTACCCTTGTAAAGAATATAAAGTGTCATCAACTCGTTTTAATTTAAAAACAGTAAATTTAAATCTTGAATTACAAACAATGCAATTATCAGCGACATTTCTGAATAAAAATATAATAAAGACGTTTTACATTCTATTTTATTCTGATCATGACTTTAAAACTAATAGTAAACTATCGAGCATAAGTATTTTAATTGTTTCTTCTTTAAAGTTCAGTTTAAATTCGATATTACAAGAACTAATGCTGATTCTAATTTTACATTTTTCAATTTTTAACGATCATTCTTTGAAAGGGATTGTCCTTTTAATTCCAAGTGGCCATTTATTTAAATATTACCAATTTTCAAAGAAAAATCTTGAACATATCATTCATATTTGATCCGACCAAGCTTTCAAGGTTAACGTGGTAACAGACTAGCATTTGTTTAATGAAGGTTCACTTGAAATCAACCCTATCCCGATTGTGCTATTTTTGTCTAATATATATGGTGGGGGGGAGTTCCATCCCCCCCATATGATTTTGATAAAATGTTAAAGTTTTAATGTTCTATTTTCTGCCGTTTTTAAGTTATTTAGATAATAAAACTCACGGGGGGGGGGGGAACAACCCCCCTTTCAATCCTGGATTGGGAGGGGGGATTAAGTGTACAGTCCCTTTTAGTCTATTTTACCTGTACAGTGATATACAGAAAAGATTAAGTATACTGGCAGTACTAAACACAACATCCATTGCATTATCTTTCTTTNGATCTGTAATATATATATATAAGATCTCTTTTTTATAATCACAACTTAAAAAACCAATGACAGATTTGACTAATATTTTGATTTTTTTATAGCTTGCTCTAAAAATTGTACGTTGAGTAGATTGCCTTTTAGTTTTAAGATAAAGCTGGTTTTCCAAGAGAGTTAATAATAAACTGTTAGAGAAAAATGTGTGTATTAAGGTTGTTTTGAAAGGTAGTTTTTCTGCAAACTATAAATATTCCTTATTTCAACGATTGAAAAATAAAACTTGTTATATTAAAAAATCCTATTATATTATTTCATACGCTATTATCTAATTCTTAATTATTAACAGATTATCTGCAGCGTTATCTTACAACTATAACTTTAAGAAGTGGGACATAGAAAGTTGCGAAATCGGAAGACAATTGGTATAGACTCCAGTTATGATTTTGAATAGTACAATGATAGAAAAACACAGCATGCAATTATACGCCGCTTTAATGTAACATTTAAGTACAGATAAGATTGCTTAAATGTCGTCTTCCTATTCCACCGTTTTTATAAGTTCCACTGTAGTTCTTACCCAAAGAACCAGTGTCCGTTGTGAATAACTTTGATTGCATTAAAGACCATTGCTCCCACAGATACCAACAGATCTAAATAATAAATATATAATTGTTTGTAGAAATGGCCGGACACGTTGTAAGAAGAAGACATTTTTGTTGTGCCCGACCTGAGCTGAAAACTTACGAATTGTGGATATGCTTAATCCTTTCTTATTTTTAATCTCGAGACTAACCTAATCTTGTGTTTTTATCCTGAGAGTGGCGTAACAGAAGCCAGGAAAGGAATTGAGTCTTTGCCATGCACAAACTCTGATTTTCTAATCTCTGTAATTTTTTAACTTAATTTTGTAGACCTTTGATATTTTTATGAATTTCTTTAGATTAAATAATCTAAGTTTGAAATATAAAATGTTTAAACCCTTAGGTTACAAAGATATAGGGATTAGAAATTTGGGTTTGTGGCAAAGGATCAATTCCTTTGAAATTAAGATTAATATACAGAGACAGTACGACTATCTAAATTTGGAAAACCGGATTTTGAGTTATCTGTACTCTCATTTACCTCATGTACCTCATCCCTGTATGGGTTGTATTCACCCCTGAATGCGAAGTGTACTTCAAAAATGGAACTTTCCAGAATTCTCGTATTTTCTAGTATTGTATATGTAACCGGTTTTTATGCTGTAGTTTACCGGCCCGAAACATGTTTTAGTATTGTTGGAATCGTTTAAGTGTGCAAAGCTATATATTAATTGCTATCTTAGCTATTTACGGAACGTGTTACGAGGATCACTGTGGTAAAATCTTATATTTATTATTACGTGATCCTGATATTTATTCTATGTTTTATTTATCTTTGCTGCAGTTTTTTTTTAAAGCCTGAGTGAATAAAAGTTTGTTTATATAGTATTTCATGCTTTTTTCTGTAGCTTGTGAATTGTCTATTCTATTCTTATATAATCATTTTATTCAGTCTATATCGTTGATTTTTGTACTGTGCAATAAAGCTTGAAGACTTATCCTGGTTTTATTATGGACAGACTAAGGGCAGAGCAGCTTCCGGTCAAAACCGTAGGAACACCACCCAGTATTAGCATATTTATCTTTAGGGCAACTAGGCAGTTGCGTAACAATTGTGATAAAAGATTCTTAAGTCAGCACCTTCAAAGGTTATTATAATCTTATACAATTTTGTTTTTCTTTGCAATGACATACTTATACTTTTGACATTTTGACATTGCGTTTGCCCGTGAAATTTTAGCGAAAAAAAAATTCGAATTTAGAAGAAAAAAATTCCATGTAAAAAATTTGATCATAAAAAATAGAATTTTTCCCAAGGGTTCCTCAAAAAATGTCAGCCATTTTGGTAGAGAAAAGCTAAAGCTAACATATATACAAATATAGATACATATACATGTAGATATATATGAGAAGATTATATAGATTATATAGATAAGCAAATAGTGCAAAAGCGCGGGCGTTGTTTTCTTTTTGTTAAATCATGGTTTGGCCATCCATACATATACAATTCAGACATTTTACTTTATATGAATAAGATAAACAAGATAAGAATTTTTATCGCAGGGCTTAAGAAATTTTACGTAATTAAGGTTTTATATAAAAAAATACTAAAAGAGTTCCAACGTTCCAAAGTTGTTTTCTTAATTTTTGATGGAAAAATGAAAACCTGTTTAACCTTATCTCTGCTGGGGTACTTGAAAACCAGGATATGCTGGGGGTCAGAGGGGTCAAATTGACCCCCTCCCAAGCAGGAATAGGGTTAAAAGTTTCCAATTTTTAAATGATTTTATTTCCCGATATATCAACAGATTAAAAAGATTGAATGACATTTTCGTTTATTTGGTTTCCGCTTCTGATAAATAGAATGCTGCACGGTCATCAAAATTCTCTAATTTCTTAAATGTCAAATATATTAAATTCTGTCAAAGTCCCCCGAAATTCTAGTTTTGATACCATATAGCGTTAATCTACAAGAGACGGGGGAGGGATTAGATGAAAGGAGAAATGTTGAAAAATATGTCAGAAGAAGACTAAATTAATAATTTGATGAAATGAAGCATGTGGGGGGAATGTTATGCAACTACAGATTGATTAAAATTTGAATTTATTTAATGCAGATTTTGTGTGCAATCTGCAAAATTGAGGAGCTAGGCAGAAACTGGTCGTAAACTTGGGATGCTGGGATTCATATTAACATACATGTTGCATTTCAGGGCAAATCTGCAAATATTTTATTTCAGGGCAAATCTGCAAACATTCGATTTCAGGGCATATCCGCAAATATTCGATTTCAGGGCATATCCACAAATATCGATTACAGGGCATATCCGCAAACATTCGATTTCAGGGCATATCCGCAAATATTCGATTTCAGGGCAAATCCAAAAATATCGATTACAGGGCAAATCAGCAAATATCGAACGCAGGGCAAATCCGCAAATTTTCGATTTCAGGGCAAATCCATAAACATCGAAAAAGGGCAAATCCGGAAATATCGATTACAGGGCATAACCACAAATATCGATTACAGGGCAAATCCGCAAATATTCGATTTCAGGGCATATCCGCAAATATTCCATTTCAGGGCAAATCCACAAATATCGATTACAGGGCAAATCCGCAAATATTCTATTTCAGGGTAAATCCATAAATATTCGATTTCAGAGCAAATCAACAAATATCGAACGCAGGGCAAATCCGCAAATTTTCGATTTCAGGGCAAATTCATAAACATCGAAAAAGGGCAAATCCGGAAATATTCGGTTTCAGGGCATACCACAAATATCTTATTTTAGGACAAATATATAAACATCGAATTCAGGGCAAATCCGCAAATATTTGATTTTAGGGCAAATCCACAAATATTTTATTTCAGGGCAAATCCATAAACATCGAATACATGGCAAATTTGCAAATATTCGATTTAAGGGCAAATCCACAAATAATTGATTTCAGGGTAAATTATAAAATAATTGATTAAAGGGCAAATCTTAAAACATCAAATAAAGGCCAAATCCAAAAATATTCAAAAACAATATTCGAATACGAAACCCGTCCACAAATAATCGAAAACTTGACAAATCTAAATATATCGGATACAGAGCAAATTAAAAACATTCGAATATAGAGCAAATCTACAAATATTCAAATAAAGAGCAAATCCACAAATAAACAAATACAGGGCAAATCCATAAATAATCAAACTGAAAGAAGTAACGATCAAGACAATATGCTTGAAAAAATATTTCAAATTTAGCAAAAAGTTTTGATACTAATTGCGAATTTCGATTTTTGCCAATTCGTTGTAATCCATATTTACGACATATCTATCTTTATCACTATGACGAATATAAACGGTAAAAATATAAAATTATGTTTTGTCAAAGTAAACCTTGAAATTGAAAAAGCATCAGTTTTAGTTGGTTAAACTTAATAAGCTTATAAGTGCAACGGATTAAAATACATTTGATGAAAACTTTCAATTCCAACTCACATAATTTAAATCAAATTTATACACAGTGATAAAATTAATTTAAATTGATTGAACTTAATTATTGAAATCAATGTAAGATGATTGGTTAAACTAGTTTTAACTCATTCCCAAAATCAATATGAATCTATATATAGTTTGCTTGGTTGGGTGGGTGTTCGTTTGTTTGTGTTTATCTAATAAACGTCAAAAGGGTTGAATCGATTTGGCCCTAATTTTTTGTGGGCCTCATAGTCACATGACCCCAGGGAAGATGTATGGATGATCAAAATTTCAAAATTTTCTTCCATCCAAAAAAAAGTTTAGTGAATGTTAAAATATAATTTCTACCAAACAAAGAAAACTTGAATGCCTACCTGCAAGAGCAAGACTGACCACAAAATAGTAGGCATACTTTCTTCGCAGTGTTTTGGTCCTAAACAGGATATAGTTTGAATTAAGGAAACCTCCATTAGATGGTGTGTCAAATTCACAACGTATGTTTTCATTATAGTTTTATATACTATTTGTGATTTCTCTGCAAAAATGACTTGCGCTGTGCGCATTTGGGCCTTATAATTAAACACTTTTCAACCTAAAAAAATAGCTTTTTCTTATTTTAATATAAAATACATATAGAAACTATATCAGGAATCAAAATCTTAAAGAAGAATTCAACAAAAAAACTACAAGATGAACCTCAGAATCTACTACTTTAATTTCTAGCAGGAAAACTGCTTTTATCATTGTATGTAAGGGTCGGGGTCATGAAAGTACACACATATTCAATTATAATTTTTAAGATGTTACATAAAGGAAAGTACACACAAATTATAATTTTAAAAATCATTTTTTCAGATTATAATTTACGTTAACATCATGCTCATAGCCTCTTTCTCCTAGAAAGTACAAAGCTGGGAATCTTTCCCGATTGCTTGATGTCGATACCCACTGTGGGCACTTGTGAATTTTACGCAGAATCTGATTGATCTCACAATTTCTAATATCCGCAATTTCTTTGTTCTCTTATTGGTTTTAAGCTGAATTCCCTCGCTTCTGATTGGCTGTTCTCAGGATATATGATTGACACTTCACGGGATATCAAATAAAGATTATAAATTAATCTGCAGATTAACACTTTTAATTTTCTGCTTAATCCGCTCTGTTTCTCTCTTTTTGGATATCCCTATCTGATTCCGACCATTGAGAGTTCTCTCCTTAAATGGCGCGTAAAATTTAAAATTTCCCGTCTTCTGATTAGTTGTTCGGGATTTTGCAGACGTCACTCTATTGGTTGAATTTTATACACTTTTCAGAATACAAACTAAAGATTGAATTGATCTTGATATTAATAAAAGGAGGAGATCAAGCATTGATCTCAATATCCACAATACTAGAGTTCCCCCCTCATATTTAGCATATATTTTAATAAATTGGATTCCTAGTATATTTATCTTGCTTGGATTTACCTGAGAACACTGACTATAACGAGGAGATTGCCAAGAAAGGCCAGCAGTATTATAACACCAAAAAGTATACCCTAAATTGACATTCTTGTTGTTACTATCATAATTTTTATCATTATTATAATTATTTTTCTTATCCTTATTGTTATTATTATCATTATTATTAAAACTATTATTAATAATATGATTATTATAAATATTAATATTATTTTTATCATTATTATCATTATTATTATTATTATTATTATTATCCTCGTTTTCAGTTTTGTACAAAAGCATAATCATATGTTTCATGAGTCATCATGAATAGCTCTTTAACTTGACAAATTCTTTTTAGAATCATTGCAATATAAAGAAAATTTAAAATTTAAGAATATTTGAGTGCAAATTCACATAAAGATATCTAGTCGACAAAACACTGTTTTTTGCTCAAAATCTATGCAATTTACTTTGAAATTGAAAAAGTAAGGTTAAGAGTAATCAGGAATGTACGCAGAAGCTGTGTGAACAGATCACTCTCAACTTGACAGAAAGGAGAGATCAAATTAATGCGACATTATTTGTACGACTTTGTAATCTCGTAACCCTAATCTAGTTTGAAGTATGCGCTCAAGTATATCTATTTGGTTGCCATGGTAAAAATTCAAATTATTTTTGTTCTTCTCAATATAGCTCTTCAATAAGATATGCCAAGATTACAAATGTGTAAGATTTCAAAGAAATGATCCCTGAAATCTTCTTCCTTTATATTTATACTTGGCTTATCTGTCTGTTTCTTTGTAACCTACAAACGTTAAAACGGCTGAACTGACCGGGCCCAAATTTTTTGTTCACATGACCCCAGGAAATGCTTATGTATTTTCAGAATTACAAAAAATTGTCTTAAATTTTACTTTTTGGAAATTTTTCAAAATCCACGAACAAAAATGTTAATCCCCCAAATTTTTTTTATTGTTTCATCGAAGAGAAAATGCTGAAAGGTGAGCAACAATTAAAAGTTAAAATAGAAGATATCTTCCTGTAATAAATATCCATTTGTAATAAGTATTGTATAATACAATATTCTGTAAAGGAATTGAGTTTTTGTCACAAACTCAAATTTTCTAATGCTTATATCTTGCCAACCTAATGGTGTAAACCTTTTATATTTCAAACTTAAATCAATTGAACTAACACAATTCATATTTTGAAATATCTAAGGTCTACGACATTGGGTTCTGAAGATATAGGGATTAAAAATTCAGAGTTTGTGGGAAAGACTCAATTCCTTTGTACATTATTAATTATCTAATAAATATGTTTGTAAACTTCTCCGTAAAATAAAACATTATTCATTTGAACTGCGTTTAAAATGAATACGTGGCATGATTAGCTTAAACCCTTGTAATACGTACTTTTAACTTATAAAAATGTGTGGGGATAGCTTTATTATGTTATATCTATCCTCGCTAATCCTATAAATACACACATATCTAAATCCGCCTATTTCAAATGTGCTGTACTACGTAACATGATAGCCTTGATCATGGGAACCTTAAATTTAAATCAGTTACAACCAGAACTCTACTTTGATTACAGTAATTTGGGTTTCATTGAAACATACAAATTGAGATTATACCTTGAGTAATGGTATTGATCTATTTGATTGCCATAGTGTCCGAATTGATACTGACAGCTAAAGAGATCGCGCCCAGGTTGTGGCGTTGATAAAAAAAAACAGGATTGTAGCCGTGTGGATCACGTCCTATTTGAGACATTGATCAATTGATTGCTAGTTTCTGTATTAACATCGATAGCTAACGAGATCGTCCCAGCTTGTGGCGTTGATAAGTCATGGAGTTTAGCTGTGTGGATTGTGTACTGTTTGAGACATTGATCAATTGATTGCTAGTGTCCGTATTGACACCATGATGGCACTCAGGTTGTGGCATTGATATTGACACTGATAGCTAATGAGATCGTGCCCAGGTTGTGGCCTTGATAAGTCACGGGATTTTAGCCATTTGGATTGTGTCCTGTTTGAGTCATTGATCAATTGATTGCTAGTTTCTGTATTAACACCGATAGCTAACACAATTGTGCCCAGCTTGTGGTCAGTCCAGTCATGGGATTTTAGCTGTGTGGATTGTGTCCTGTTTGATCAATTAATTGCTAGTGTCCGTATTGACACCATTATGGCGCTCAGGTTGTTGCATTGATAGTTCCCGGGATTGTAGCCGTGTGAATTGTGTCCTGTTAGAATTGGATCGTGGACTGGTTAAACCTGGACTAATACAGTTTATGAGACAAACTTTTAAGAGTACGGCATTTACTTCATCCTATATATGGACAAGATCTGAAACTATATTTTGGAGAATATATATGGACAATATCTGAAACTCTATATTGGAGAATATGTATGGACAATATCTGAAACTCTATATTGGAAAATATATATGGACAATAACTGAAACTCTATATTGGAAAATATATATGGGCAATATCTGAAACTATAGATTGAAGAATATATGGACCATATCTGAAACTCTATATTGGAAAATATATATGGGCAATATCTCTGAAACTCTATATTGGAAAAATATATGGACAACATCTGAAACTATTTATTTGCGAAAGGACTAGAATACAAGAAATATGAAAAATTGACGAAATTAGATGCTGAAAATTTAAATTTCTGAAAATATAAAATTACAGAATCTAATTTTAATGAAAAAAATATTTCTTGAATATTGAAAAAAATAAAGAGTTCTTAATCTTATTTAAAAAGTCATTGTTGAACAAACAAAAAGTTGTAAATTAAACAAGTTTGTGATTATTTTTAAATTGTGAAAATATTTTAAAAATGTGTGAAATGTTCGAGACGGAAGTAAGGAACTGACATCTTCTAATAACCCCAAAAGAATTTGTTCATTTTTACCAACTTTAACCCTATAAAGGCTGGCCGGGACTAAATCTATGTATAGCCGGGGAGAAGGTGACTATTTGTGTTCAAAATAAATATGATAAGTTGATTTAAAAATATTTTTAAGATACGATTTAGACGTTCTTCATTTAATCTTGGGCCAGCTTTTTCACAGATTTCTAATTGGACGGCTAAACATGTCAATTTAAATATCCAATATTTTGATTGCGATAAAATTATTGGAAAATGTCAAGTTTAGGTAAGTCATGATATCTAACAGTAAACAGGTTCAAAAAGAATTTCAAAGGAATTGAGTTTTTGCCAAAAACTCAAATTTTGTAATCCCTATACCTTTGCAACAAGATGTCAAAAAACTCTGATATTTTAAATTATGAATTCATTTAGATCCAAATTTGAAATATAAAAGGTTAAAAAGATTTAGGGATTATAGAGTTTGAGTTTGTGGCAAAAACTCATTTCCATTAAGAAAGATGAACCAGGAAAACTCCCTTGTCTTTGTTAACAAACAATGTGTACTGCAGTTTCTGGAAGGACCATAAAGTAGCACTCAGTTTATTTGCATTCCTCCCCATTTTCTGTGTAAACAAAATTATCGGGTTTCATGCTGTGTCTTCCTTGGTCAAATCACGTGAAATGGAATTGGAAAGAATTTAGAATTTCATAAAAATGGTTTTATAATATTTTGGATTGTATGTTTTTGAAATATACATAAAAGATGGATTCTAACATTCCATTTCTGTTTTCTTAAAAAGACTATCGTTGTAAAGAATGGGGCACTTCCGATTTACAATGGTACCATTTCAAAACTTTATCTTGTCAAACATGTCAAGAATATCTTTGTGTTTCTTTTTGAAAAAGTGATTTTTTCTAACAATTTCCTCTTTTGTTTCTGAAGAAGAAATCCAAAAACCATTTAATTTATCAAGAGAAAATATGGATGTCTCACGTTTTCTTCATAATACACTTTGTATTCTAGAAATAGAGTCACACAAAGTTACTTCTGAAGTTCTTTAAACCATCTTGTTTCATTTTGATGCAATCTTGAATTTATAAATAACTTTTTCATTTTCCTAGTTCAGTTTCCTTGTGACGTTTAAACTTTATTATCAGTTTGTTTTCCAGAACTGTTTCGTGTTGAGCTTGTATAGCTGGTAACTCTAGAAAAACAACAATAGAATTGAGGTGTAGGAAAACTTTGCTGCACAGCGGACAGTTTACAAGACAATTCTAAAAATCCAAAGAGATTATTCACAGTTTGAAAAGGTACTGAAAACCTAATTTCAAGTGACCCTCCATTTAAAGATTGTCAACTGTCAAGTCTGATTAACACAGTAACCTTTAAACCATGTTTGACTGAAAGGGATGAAGATATTGTCGTTTTTCTACCTGCTCCTTCATATTTCCATTTGCAAAAGGAACCACAATAGAAAAACAATATTTCATGAAGTAAAATAGGAATAACTCCATCAACTTGATAAGGCAAATGTTTAAACTGTACAATTGTGAATAGAGTTATTTATAGCTCTTTCAATGAAGGGTTAATTAATTTAACCATGTTATGATATTTATTTTGTTTTTTCCAGACGATATGAAGAATAGACTTTTCGAAAAACCTTAATGGAAGTTTAATTTGAAAATTAATTGGAGTTTCTTGAAATTAATTTTATTAAAATACATCACAACTTTGCAATTATATAATTTATGGTTAGAAAAGAGATTTATTTAATTATTGTGGAAGATGAAGAAAAGTGAGTTTGTATTTAACATCTAAAATATGAATTCAAATAACGAAATTGGATATTTAAAATTAATGATGAAGGCTGCATCTTAGAAAAAAAAACATTTAAGTCTGCCACAAACTATAATTTTGTAATCCCTCATATCTTTGCATCACAATGTTTAATTTATCACAGGTTTATACCATCAGGTTGCTAGGATATAGAGATAAGAATTGTGGCAAAGACTCAATTCCTTTGAGAAAACATTACAAGTACGACTTTATGATCTCGTAGCTCCTCCAGCTTTGAAGTATGAAAAAAGTATTTTTGTTTTTTCTCGGTTAGATGAGTTATGAACGAAAACATTTAAGATTTTAATATAACATGATATTTACTTTAGTTAGGCGTGCTGAACACTTTTTGGACATTTCGTAAATCTATTCTACAGTTGGATCGGTGCAATTTAAAAAAATACACAATTAGATCGGTTTGAAGTTAGTTTGGCTTGGTTAGGGTTTGTAAATTAGTTTTCTTTGAATTGCGAAAATATTCTCTTATCTCATTAGGTTTGTAATAAATATCCCCGAGTACTATATCAGGGAAACCTGATATCTTATCTATATTCTCTCTAATTACTATTATTATCATTTTATGCATATTTCGTAACCAAATAAAAGATTAACATTATCGTTCATGAACCATGTAAATATACATATGTACTAGTAGGGTGCCCGCTACGCCGGTCACCCTATTTGACCTGTATCCTTATAGTGTTGAATAGACCAGACTTAAACCCTAGGTAGAGAAGACAAAAATACAATTCTGTAATTAAGTTTGATTCAGAAGGACATGGCATTTTGTGACATGTAATAAAAGTTGTATCTCCTCTTAATAGATTAAAATGCAAGGTTTACATGAAAATTTACATGAATTTAAATTAAAATGAATTAAGATTTACATTAGTGGGGGAAACTGCCGAAGTTGGTGTGGATATATTTGTAAAACAGGGATACGGAATATATTTTTAAGAAGAAATGCATAATGATGACAATGAGGATCAGTATACCAGTTACCTATCTATAAGTTTAGAACTTAAACGTGAAATATTTAGCCTGAAAAAAAGTCGACTTTTCTAAATCTATCATGATGTTTACAGACAAATTTGGAAGTTTTGAATTTTATAATTACGAAGAAAAAATTGCACTTTAAAAACAACCTTAAAGGGACCGTTCGCTTATTTGGGTAATTTTAGGGTAAACTAAACAGCCTATTCGTTGTTGATTGGTAATAGTCTTACTTTTCAAAGACAACTGTGGCCGGAGAAAAANTTTGCAAAGAATGTCAATTTGAGTAATAACAGAAAAATTGTGCACCGATTAAAAGTGCTTGCATAGATTTTGGCTTAACAACAGCAAATACTGTATTAATTCAAATTTCAAACATAATATTCAGCTTGATACAGACAGAGCTTTCTATGAGACGAAGAATTTTTTATGAATTTTTTCAAATTTTGTTTTAAGCAAAATAAAAAAATATTAACCTGACAAATGCTGGTCGCTGTTACTATCTCCATGGAAAAGAAAGTGTAGTTGCAAAATTCAACAACAAATGTCTCATTTTTCAACTAACAAAAAAAGGTTAAAAACATTATTTAATTATTTTAAAATAATTTGTATTAATTGTTGAATTCATTTAAAAAAATAAATGCTTGATTTGAAAAGGGGACTGAAGTTAAGTGTAATTTTAAATAACCCTTAAAGTTAAGATTTACAACATTACTCTGAAAATCTAAAGAATAATATTTCGATGTTAATAATTTTGTAAAATTAGTATTTTCAATTGTGATCAGATAAATTTAACCCCCCTACCTCCTTTACAGCTGTACTTGTTAACCCCCTCCCCCATTTCGGTATCTAAAACTTTAGTCTATTCATTATAATAACTTTATACCGGAGGTGGAATTTAGTGAATAAATCAGGAAGTCGTTGGAATATTTTTTAACTTTCAACTTAACATTCATTAAAACCAACCTCAAGTTTATTTGCTTTTAATGTTTTGCTGAAGAAAATCCCAACTTGGAAACATTGTTAACTGTTAAATCAATTTTATTTTAATCTTTAGATTATTCTTGATTGCTGTCTAAAATTTTATATTATTTTTTCATTTATTTGACTTTAAATATTTTTTAACTTGGCTTTTGTTAAACATGTTCTTTAAAATTTTATCTGTTTCCATTTTAATCTTATCCAACAACTCTGAAAACATTTTCTTTTACAATGCAATCTTACATATGTTTACAGTGCAATCTTTTATTTTCTTTTACAGTGCAATCTTACATTTTCTTTTATAGTGCAAACTTTCTCTCTCTTTTTCTGTGCAATCTTACATTTTTTTTTACAGTACAATCGTACATTTTACAGTGCAAACTTACATTTTCTTTTACAATGCAATCTTACGTTTTCTTTTACAGTACAATCGTACATTTTCTTTTACAGTGCAATCTTACATTTTCTTTTACGGTTCAATCTTACATTTTCTTTTACAATTCAATCTTACATTTCCTACTACAATGCAATCTTACATTTTCTTTTACAGTGCAATTTTACATTTTCTTTTACATTGCAATCTTATATTTTCTTTTACAGTGCAATCTTACATTTTCTCTTACAGTGCAATCGTACATTTTCTTTTACAATGCAATCTCACATTTCTTTTACAATGCAAGCTCACATTTTCTTTTACAATGCAATCTTACATTTTCTTTTACAACGCAATCTCACATTTTCTTTTACAATGCAATCTTACTTTTTCTTTTACATTGCAATCTTAAATTTGCTCTAGCAGTGCAATCTTACATTTTCTTTTACAGTACAATAGTACATTTTCTTTTACATTGCAATCTTACAATTTCTTTTGCAGTGCAATCGTGCATTTTCTTTTACAATGCAATCTTACATTTTCTTTTACAATGCAATCTCACATTTTCTTTTACAATGCGGTCTTACATTTTCTTTTACAATGCCATCTTACATTTTCTCTTACAGTGAAATCTAACATTTTCTTTTACAGTACAATCGTACATTTTCTTTTACAATGCAATCTTACATTTTCTTTTACAGTGCAATCTTACATTTTCTTTTACAGTGCAATCTTACATTTTCTCTTACAGTGCAATCGTACATTTTCTTTTACAATGCAATCTTACATTTTCTTTTACAATGCAATTTCACATTTCTTTTACAATGCAATCTTACATTTTCTTTTATGATGCAATCTCACATTTCTTTTACAATGCAATATTACATTTCTTTTACAATGCAATCTCACAATTTCTTTTACAATGCAATATTACATTTTCTTTTAAAGTGCAATCTTACAATTTCTTATACAATGCAATCTAACGTTTTCTTTTACAATGCAATCTTTCATTCCCTTTTTAATGTGTATCTTAAACTTGTTTTTTCTTTCGGTTTACTGTGTTACTATGTTTTACTTATATTTTTTATCTTACATTTTCTTTTAACTTTGGTTCCTTTACATTACTATTTAAAATTATACCTTACGATTTCTTTTTAATGTTTAGTGTACTTTTTCTTTTTCTTGAGCGTTTCTTATATTATACTGTTAAAGTGAATCTTAATTTTTTTCTTCAAAATCATATCTTAAATTTCTTTGTAAAGCATTATTATTTTTTTAATTTGTAATGTATTTCCCATTTTCTTCCTAAGAATAATTTTACATTTTCTATCCCTGCATTTTCAGAATATCTTACATTTTGAGATTGTAGATCTATGGTGAAACTTTTAATCTACTTCCTCTGCCTTGAACTGGGTTTCGTCTGGTTTAGCTGATGTTATTTGTAGGAACAATTAACAAAAAACAAAGTTAAAATCTAAAGTGTAAAAGAAAATGTGACTTAATGTTTTAAACATTCAACAAAGAAATTATGTCTTTATTTTATATCTTTGAACCCTAATTATAGAAATCTTAGATATTTCAAAAATTTTACTATTTAAAGTCCCTTGAATAAACGCCAAAAGTACCTTGAATCTCGTAGAATATCAAAGGTCTACACAATTAGGTTGCAAAAATATAGAGCTTAGGAAATTATGGTTTTTGTAAGTTTTTATTTAAATCTTTTCTAATTTATTTTATTGCGAACTAATATATTTTCAACATTAAACTATTCCTGACTGCTCCGTTACACTGCTGACATTTTTTTAAATCTGAAAAGAAAATTATTTTATATACATGGAATTCGAGTTATTTTGTATCTTAGTCTATACACAACATTTTTTGTGTATATGCACACGGCATTCATATCAGGGAATATCCAATAATACAATGCTACCCATAAAGGATGAGACTCCAGAGAAAATTGTTAAGAATTTTTTTTCTTGTAAAATTTCATGTACCCTGTAGATGAATACTTTATGAGAACATTTAAATCTTTTACCATATATCAACTTTATTATTGACAACAGTACAAATTAAATCTTTATTTATTTATTTTTAAAGACTTCTTTAAACATCATTCTTTGTGAATAACCCTGTTTGTCAACAGACTGAAATGAAATCAACAAAATCAGTGTGAAAGCTGTTAAAAAATGTTGACATTTTTTTTTAAGTCCTAAATTTTGGAATTTGGTGTAGTTGATTTAAACCATTGCTATTTAATCTAACATAATTCGTACTTTTATATCTAAGCTTCACGACAATGGGTTACAAAAATATAGGGATTTGAAAACAGAGTTTGTGCAAATTATAGGTTTTTTTACAATGTAGAACGTTTAATTGTTTCTTTACGTTTCTCGGTTTTTATTACATGTTTCTAGCTTTGTTTTATGAGTCTTGACTACTTTTCTATAAAACATTATATGAATAAATATACATTGTAAAAGTAAATTGTGATGGATTACTATACATAAGGGAATTGTAAATTATTTATTTTCTTGAACCTGAGTTGAGAGTTGTGAAAGGGATACCATGTTTGCACGTTATAAACTGAAGGGCCGCCCATTATACACATATTTTGCAGATATATAAAGTTCTGAGGAGAAGGAAATATAAAAATATAAAAATGTTTTCTATGAAATGAAACTAAAAGTCTTTTACAACAAGTTTTATAGCGATAGCTTTTACAGGGGATTGATGGAAAAAGAACACTCGATTTGTCTTAAAGTACAATTCTTTTTTAGCAGAATTTGATTTTGTTCAGAAAATCATTTCCTTTCACAATTTGTTCAAAATATTTTTAGTTTAAATTGTGTTTACAGTATGTTTACAGTATGTTTACAGTGTGTTTACAGTATGTTTACAGTGTGTTTACAGTGTGTTTACAGTGTGTTTACAGTATGTTTACAGTATGTTTACAGTGTGTTTACAGTTTGTTTACAATATGTTTACAGTGTGTTTACAGTATGTTTACAGTGTGTTTACAGTATGTTTACAGTGTGTTTACAGTGTGTTTACAGTGTGTTTATGTGTTTACGGTGCTTTTACGGTTTGTTTACGGTTTGTAAATACAGTGTGTTTACAGCATATTTACAGGGTGTTTACAGTATGTTTACAGGGTGTTTACAGCGTGTTTACAGGGTGTTTACAGCGTGTTTACAAAGTTGTTAAGTTACAGTGTGTTTAAAGTGTGTTTGCATTGGGGGTGTTTACAGTGTGTTTAGTAAACCAAAAAGAAAAGATCTAAGGTGGAATTATTTGTAAATATTTTATAATGATAAATCCTCAGATTATCTAAGTAATTGAGACAACGCATTTATCATATTTCATTAAGTTAGTTTTTACCATTATATACAAGAAAATAGAATAAATATAAGTATAAATATATGAACTTTATTTACTTCTATCACTTCTATATAATAAAGTTCTTCGCATATATATATTTGTATATATGTTAGCTAAAACTGGCGAAACGGTTGGGCCGAATGGGCTTACATTTTGTGAGTACACCGGGGGTAACATAGGGAAAAAATCAGTTTTTTTAATCAATTTTTTGTTTAAATTGGTTTTTAATCCATCTGTTAGACTGAAAGTGAGCATATATTTATAAAGTGTTGTTTAAAAAGTATAAATATTCTAAAATATATATATTTTGTTGAACCTTTAGATTGTTTTTCAAAGGATAATAAAATCATATTTTTTGCAATAATTTTTAGGATTGTTTAATTTTTTAAGATTTTTAAATTAAGAATGATATAAATCGCATTAAAGAATATTTGCATGGTGTTGGTTTGCAAATATGGATTATTTTGTTGGGCCAAGATTTGCAGGTCCTGTTGCAAGGTTCTATAATTCACAATTCTGTGCTTCTATTTATCTTGTGTGTCTCTTTTTTTTATTGAATAATAAATTATGTATATATGTAAAAATACAATTCCTTTGTTAAGCTAATTTATGTACAAATAAAGATGGTGGAATAAAAAAAAATTCTAGAAATTAAGAGATTCGTTAAGCGCCCTGAAAGCCTAGTAAAGTAAAATAAGAAGTTATTGGAAAGTTGGAGGAAGGTTGCAGGGGTCTTTTGTTAAAAATGCATTTAGGATGAAAATTATGAAAGGTTGATAACTTTGCATCTATTTTCATAGAAAACATATAATAAACGTTTTCATAAAATATTTCAGAAACATTGTTCATCAGCTGCTTATAAGCACTTTCAGCTAGGCAGCTCAAATTTTGTGGCTTTTCCAAATAACACATCCCTCTCACTTAAGGCTTTTATATTTACTCCCTGAGTCCTCAGACATACTGCTTAAATGCCTTATTTTATCTATACCGGACTAAATCAATATTTAGACCTACTTCCAGTCATTGGATTTTAAAATTTTATAGCTCTTGGAAAGACTATATCAAAAGCAATCAGATTGCACAGTTTCTGTATAGAAATGTCATATTTTTGCTCAGACGCCTTTACAGGGAATTTGCACATTTTAAATTTTTCTTGAATACACATTAAGGTTTTAAAAATTTTGCAAATGTTTTTGCCCATTTGAATTTGATGGGTCAAGGGCTTTTCAAAAATGTATAATTGGTTGCAATTTGCGCAATTTTTATGTTCACATTTATTGCTTAAAACTAGATTTCGCAAAAAAATATTTGGATTTTTGCAAATTTGCCATTTTTTTCCAGATCATTGAAGTAGAGCCCAAGGGCTTTTCAAAAACGTTATCAAATGATCCTGGTTTGTATCACAATAAGAAAATGGAAGGGGGGAAAGAGAAATTTGACCCCTCCCTAGGCAGTCAGTCAATAAACCAGAAGTCAGGGTTTGTTGCTTTTTCTATAAGAGAAGTTATGATTGAATACGTTTAGTTTAGTTATCGTGATGTAGAGTATTTAGTTTAGTCTAACGTGATGTAGAGTATTTAGTTTAGTTTAACGTGATGTAGAGTATTTAGTTTAGTTTAGCGTGATGTAGAGTATTTAGTTTAGTCTAACGTGATGTAGAGTATTTAGTTTAGTTTAGCATGATGTAGAGTATTTAGTATAGTTTAACGTGATGTAGAGTATTTAGTTTAGTTTAACGTNAGGGAAAATGGATAGGTTATTATTACAGGATGACCTCTGATGTTAATCTTGACAATATTTAAATGGCTTTATTTTGGTAATTTTGGGATTTTTTCAGTCTAGTCTTTAAGTATAGTAACCGAAACATAACCGTTTTGCTAAGAACATACATCTCAGAATGTACTTTCCGAAAGAGCGCAGCCAAGAATTTGGATAGTTTGGAAATAATGAGCCTGAGCGAAGGATTATATGGCTGACTTTATCATAACTATAGAAGAAAAACTGTTACCATTGTAAAAGTCCAATAAACCGATTCAGATATTCTGTAGTCCTGACAGAAAAAAGCTTAAATATACTTTGGATGTGAACATTATTATTCCAAATAAAATTTTCCTTTTTATATTTTTTACTTTGACTAGGCATTATTTTTATATTTTACTCGTCCATAACCTTCCCTTAGATCATGTTAGCTATAACCACTAAAAAGTGGGTCTGCTCAGTTTGGCTTCAAACAGCCATCATAAATTTGTATTCCTTTACCTACCCCTATTATTTAGCCTATTTTGCTAATTAGATTAATTGTGTGGAGTTTGTTAGTTTATTTGTTTGTTTGTTTGTTGTCAAAATTCGAGAATTCTGGTATCTGTTGTTTTCCTCTTATAAAAAATAAATCAAAAGAAACAGAAACTGAAAACAAAAAAGTCGAAAGATAATTTAAAGAAAGTTTCTTTTTAAAAGAACTTGAATACAGGAAATGAGATGTTCTTCTGCCTCTTTTTAGCAAACGTATTAAAGCAATGGTTCCAATAATATATTTTTAAAAGATTAATAAATCATGTCCTCCAATCAAAATAACAAGTGGAACAGAAGGAGACTTTGACTGACAAAGACACCAACTCCAATTTTGTGATCTTTTGTAACCTGATGGTATAAAACCTTCGATATTTAGATTAACTGAACTAACAGAATTCAAAGTTTTAAATATTTAAGGTCTACTGGGTTGCAAAGATACAAGGATTAGAAACTCGAATCTGTGGCAAAACTAAATTAAACATATTAAAAGTATAATACGTGCACTACTATGTTTTTAGCATATTTTCTTATATGAATGAAATTACTTTACAACTAATTTTACTGGTGATATCTGGATAATTTTATTTACATTTTATATAAAAGGAATTGAGCCTTTATATCACAAACCCTGTATATTTGCAACCCAATGTCGTAGACCTTAGATATTTTTAAACGAGGAAGTCTGTTAGATCAAATAATTTAAGAATAAAATACATAAAATTTGATACAATGAGGTTGCAAAGAATTAGAGATTTAAAAAGATTAGTTTCTTGCCAAGCCTCAATTAAAATGTAACTGGTATGACTATTTCTGAATATCTTAAGGAAGCTTATTAAAAGGTTTAATACCTATTAAATCTTTTTGCATGTTTCCTTTTTTTAGCTATGTCTTTATAATTTATATCATAAAGTTTTTTCAAAGGTTTAACCTTTTCAAAATTTTCTTTTTCACAACCTCCCACTGCACTGTTCAACAAGTTGTCACAACTTTTTAAACGCAGTGATGCGTTGTTAAGAAACTGCCCGGCACTGGTTTTTATTGGCCTTTATATTGAGGGTAGAGTGGTATAATAATAACTAATCGATATTAGGTATACATATCATGGTTCTGATATATACTTCATATCAGACAGGGGCATTAAATGACTCCACCCCCCTCTCTTATATGATATCGATGCTTGTGTAAGCTTTATATTTATCTTGATTAAGATATGTTTCATTGCAATTTGAATAAACATGATTGATGATAAACACCCAGCCATCTATCAGTGTAATTGTTGTCCCTTAAAACCTTCCAGGCAAGCCGGCACAACCTGCTAATCTTTTAAATATTCGGCGAGGACCGTTCTAAAATTATAAACGTGGGAGGGGGGGGGGGAGGATAAAATATTTAGAATTACTAGGCTTTCAGGGCGCTTTGAGTTCCTTTCTAGAATTTGGCGGATTTTTCTGTTGAAATCTACACATTTCAAAAATAATAAATGTCGAGAATTTTTTTGAGAAAAATAATTCATCCTTTACCTCTTACCATAAACCGTCCCTGAGTCCTTGTGAGTTGTCCCAAAAAAGTTTTGCTTGATCAGTCCAGCTGTTTATACGTTTATTAANCCCGATCGGTTCAGCCGTTTGTACGTTTATTGGATACAAACAAACAAACAAACAAACAAACACCCAAGCCAAATTTATATATCTACTGAAGCTCAAGTGTAGATCGGGCCCAAGCTTTTGCGGCAATTTTCTTGAAAATTGGAAAGGTTAATACAACGATTAAAAAGTATAAAATGTTGCGGAAAAATGTATTTTTTATATCAGAAATCTATCTTTATCACGTCAAGCTGAAGTAATTTGACCGAAATATTAAAAAATTTTATGTTTTAACATATAAATATTTATATTTATATCTATAAAAATATATATATATATATAGATATGTTTGTATATTTATCATGATCTAAAAGTTTACGAATCAGTAACATTTCAAACATCCAAGGATTTTGCAGCCGACGTTAAACATATTTTGTCAGTTTTTATTTGCGGCCGATTTGCGGGAAGTATAATTTTTCATGCATACAGGTCTTGAAACAGTTGCTTCAGTATGTACTCTTAATACCTAGAGGAAATTTACTTCAAACTGCACACGACACCATTTTAAAAGAGTTCTAGAGAAAACAAATTGTCAAAATTAAAAAGCTTTACTCCGATAGCACATAGATTCAGCCTGCGTCTAAAAAGCTTTATGCATTTTTAAGTCAGTGTCGACTTAGAAGTGTCACAACGCCTTAGGCATTGGTTTTATCTCTCGAACTCACTTATGCTTCTCTGTACCCCTTTACATGTAACCTCTCCTAATTCAATATTTTTATATTCTATAATTGCCTCGACATTTTCCTTCTCAAATCATATTCATAAATTAACATGACGTCATGGAGGTTGGGGGTGGCATACNATGGAATCAGCTCCCCCTCTTTAGTGTTAATATAAGAACAATTTTTGCATACTTACAGTGTTTACACTTTTGTTCATCAACGTTAAAGTCGATTCACTTTCTTGTATTCTTTGAAATGTAAGATAAGTTTATGTACGTGTGCATCTGCATTTGTTAATTTGTTGTTAAATTTAAATAGTTTTGTTGTATATTTCAGTTTCTGGAATGATCCCAAATATATGTTTTTACTTTCCTCCTCTTTCCGTTATACAAGAATAAAACCTTTATTTTACATCCCTGTCTGACCAAGTTTATGTACTGCTTACCGTCATGACCTCCCGCCTGACTAATTTTCTTTACGGCTAGACGTCACTACCACCCGTTTTTATCTCTTTGCCTAACCAACTTTATGTTACGTTTGATGTATTTTTACCTCACCACCTGACCTATTCTATGCACCGCTTGACATCATTACCTTCTCGCTCGACCAATTTTATGTACTTTTTGACTTCAATTACTTCCCCGCTTGACCTATTTTATGTAGCTTGACATCTTTATCACATTGCTGACCAGTTTTTTTTAACCTGTTGAAAAAAAGTTGGAAATATGGAACAATAATTTTTTCAACAAAATTTGTTTTCTTTCATTAAGAAGTATCCCTCGTTATCTCTTGTACTCCCACCATTTTGCATTTACAGATAAAATTCTCGAAATTTAAAACTTCAAAGTAATACGTGGTTATTCAGATTTCCTGGGTTTGCAGTCATATACTTTCACTTTCGAACTTATTTTTCTTTTGCTTTTAATTTTTACAATTTTATTCATTATAGCCTTGACATTTAAGAAATAAAAAAGTTTACAGATAATTAAAATTTCCCTCATTTTATTTGAATATCACTAGACAAAAGGGTTAGGTAACATTTTCCGGACATCCCTGTACGATTTTGTGACCTCGTACCTCCTCTAGTTTGGATTTTACGCTCAATTATAAGAAATGATTGAAACCGATTAGTGTTGCGTGCAATCTGTCTTAGTTATCTTAGTTATACAGCGCGGACGACTAAGCGCTAGTTAGTTTCCTGTGAAAGATATTTTTTATATTTGTTATAGATATCATGGTAAAGTGTGAACCAGAGATCGATCAAGTGAGGAATTTCCTTGTCATACAACATCTTATCTATTGACATGTCTCGTTAAAAACTTTTATATCTATCCTTGATCTACTCTTGTTACTATGTATTTACTACATTTTTACCCATTATTTTACTAGTACAGTGTGAACCAGAAAACAACGAAAAAAGAAAATGATTTTTAGACTCAAAATATTCCAATTCAAATAAAACACTGCATGAAGTGTAAACATATTAATAATAATATTAATAAATTATTTAATAACTTACTACGTAAAACTATTTGCTTTGTAACACCATCAATTTCGGCATTGCTTATGTCGTCTTCGTATTCCGCAGTTTAATGGATCTAACTGTATTTTTTATTCATTTATTATATACTCTTATTATATGCTGCATGGGACCCATACAACTTAGAAATAGAATAGAAGACTCTGGTTAAACTAAAGATATGATTTTAAATATTCCCATTAGCATCAAACATACCAATCAAGTATTTCCTTGAAAATAAGTAAACACACCCTTCACTTAAACCAGCTGCAGTACGCACCGAAAGCTTTGTTTAGAGTGATCAATTCTCAATTTACTTTTTATTTAGAAACTCATAAAGCATTTTAAAGCTTTTTAAAGCTACGATTAATATTTAAATTTATTTGCTTCATATCAACATTAAATAAACAAAAATTTGTTACCCAACATCCACTATGTTACTTATCCTTTAAGATATTCAAAAGGTTTAACGTTATACCTTTGAAAATAAGAATGAAAATGGTATTTTTTTATATATATTTACTCATATTTAAAACAATATTTATTTCAAAAACATGAGAAAATTGAGTTACTTTTTCCCGAGTTTTAGTTATTTCACGTACAGCCGTAGTACATTTGAATTTCCGAGCCGGGTCAACATTTCCGGTCCCAGTTTGTACTGTGTCGCCCGGACATTGGGTTAATAAAGCAGACACTCAATAGGACTAGACGGTGCAACAAGGTTGACGGGGTCAGACTTTAGGTACGTTGAATTTACTTTTACTAAAGGGGCAGTTGTGCGTGATTTGGTTTGTGAGGTTGTTTTATTTTTGCATGCAAGATGTAAAACTGAAAATGAATGATTTAGTTGTTTGGCTCAGAGAAATATGGAAAAGTTGTTTCTTTATAGAAATCATGAAATTGTGTGTGTGTGTGCGGGGGGGGGGGGGTAACGATACGTTTTACTAAACAATCTTTGTTGATCACCTGTATAAAATGTCCACAAGCTGCTATATTACTATTAATTATGATTAATATTCAGGTAAACATTCTTGATGAACTATTGACACTGTACTAAGGAATATGAAAAATTGACAATTTTATGTTTAAGTATATCTATATATTGCTATATTTATATAATTATCTTATATATATTATATATTTTAATACAGGGCGTATTATTGAAGCATGTACTTTGTTAACAATATTTTTATGTATAAGTATATCTATATATTGCTATATTTATATAATTATCTTATATATATTATATATTTTAATACAGGGCGTATTATTGAAGCATGTACTTTGTTAACAATATTTTTATGTATAAGTATATCTATGAAG
>NW_019397659.1:50778-64086 GCF_000591075.1 Eurytemora carolleeae | reverse complement strand
GACATGTATCACACTCCCTATCATATCTCCCCCCAGTTCTCTCTCGATCTTTCGTAATAAAATTTACCTAACAAAAATGTATAGAATACTAAAAAAGAAAAAAAGAGATATTATTTAAATTTGCAGATAAAAGTTGATATTTTATCAACATTTTAAAATCATTTTAGATGATTTAAAATTGTGTAAAACAAAATATTAAACAATATTTTGTATCGATGAATAACGAACCAAATATACAAACAAGTGTTTATTTAAGTATTACTTACAACGTGAGTTAAAAAAATCTATGAATATATTTTTGGTTTGGAATTCAGAGGTTCCAAACTGGAAAATGATATTTATGGATCTCCACAGGGGTCCCTTTAGCATCGAGGTGTTGAGCTTGATGATAAACTCAATGCTTATTTTAGACATCTCTTCGAGGGTTCTGACAAACTAGGATGAGGAGTAGAATGCTGAGGTGAGAACCGAACTTTTTATCCCCTTGGCTCTCTGAAGAGGTACTGGAGAGGTTGGAGTCAACAAAGACAGAGTCAGCAGAGCCAAAGTCAGCGGAGCCGGAGTCAACAGAGGCTGAGCCGTGGGAGGTCTTCAACATCTGGGTGGCAGTTGAGAAACTACAGGTTGATCAGAGAAAAATTGGTCTAAGCCTATTAACAGAGTCAGACTTGGAACCCATCTGAACGATGAAATACTTCTGGACTGCTGGTTCTATAGCATGACAAGAGGAGGATCTTGTTCTGGGGTTGCAAGACACAAGAGAAATATCCTGGAAGTCCTTAGAAGAGAGATTGCATGGTGTTAACATTTCCCTGTACTGTCGACCAGAGCTCGTCTGCTCTGGTAGCCATTCGTCTAGTGTCAGCAATCAACTCTGTCAGGAGTTGGGAACAAATATCTGCAGGAATACATTAAAAGTCCTAAGAAGAAGAAACTTGGCTTCTGGTCTTCAGGGAGGAGGAGCTTGGATGGTCTCTGATCCGAGCTCATGGATACTCTGGAGGGCCTGGTACCTCTGGAAATTGCACAGGGTATACATTTGAACAAGGCGGGCTCTCAGGGCTGCATAGGGATCTGCTGGAGAATTATAAACCAAATATATGAGGCGAGTGGCAACATCCTGGGCAGGGCTGCAACACAGTTATGGAACTTGGTCAGGGAGGTTGTCATGCGCTTGATCGCAAACTGGGACTTGGCCTGGAGGAACAAAACATCGGGAGAATTCGTCCAGAAGGTTGGCAACTTGATTGAGACCCTTGTGAGGGAGCCCTGGCCATCAGGGTTTAAAGGACCCTCATCTGTGATCGACATCGCTACTTTTACTGAAAAAGAAACAAAACAAGTCTTGATCATGGGATTTCCTACTTTGGTATTTGAGTATGAAAAGAGTAGGGACTCAGTAGAAACCATTTTCAAATGATTCAACAAGAGGGATAATTTTTTCCGACAAAAATATCACGTTGGGGTCACCAAAATGTAGCAACGAATAAAGGACCAAATACACAAAAAGTGTTTAGTTAAGTATAACTTACAACATGAGTAGAAATTCTACAATTATATGGAATTCAGAGCTTACAAACTGGAAGATGATATTTATGGATCTCCACAATTTGTTAATTATTTGAGCATGCAAATATTTATATTTGAATATGCAAATATCTATAAAGGTGCATGCTGCACATATTTATATTTGAAGATGCAAATTTGATTTTTTTGAGCATGCAAATATTTAAAATTGTGCAAGAAAATATGTTTATGCAAATATCTATTTTTGAGCATTCAAAAATTGAACTTTGCATGCAAATATTTATATTTATGTCTGCAAAGATCTATGTTTGTTTATAGCCATGTGCAACAGCTAGATTCGTTTTACAGAAATTTTTAATATTTTTAGACTTTTAAAAAGGTTTTACGACAATCTGAGAAGGGTCTAGCGATTTAAAATTGTATTCTGTAGAAGTTTGCTTTTATCAGACATGCAAATTTTTTATCTTAGGTGAAAATATAAGGCAAAAACGAACCAAAAACTATCGTTTTAAAAACCCAAAAACAATTGTTTTAAAACGATCGTTTTACCTTTTATTTTCTCCTAGGGTAACAAATTTGCAATTTCATAAACTTTAACAGAAAAAAGTTTTTAGACGTTGAAACCTTTTCATATTGTCGTAAAACCTTTTAAAAGGCCGAAAACATTAAAAAAAATTCTGTTAAACGAATCTGGCTTTTGCCCATCCATATGTGTGCATGCAAATATGCATTTATTCTATGTTAAGGATATATATATAAAGAAAAGTTCCCAGCATCTAAAACCAATAAATATTTTAAACCTTGAGAAGGAGAATTTGTCACTTTTTTATTTTTCAACCAATTCCAACACTTAAATAAATTTAGTAGAATTAGAATACGTTGCACATAGATCCAGATAGCTATGCAAAATTGAGGCAACCGACTTGGTCAACTTTAAAGTGTCGCAACACCTTGAAATTTGATTTTACCTTACTAACATACTTTTACTTTTTGTACCCCTTTAGACGTGAATATTTTCAAAAAATTAACCCTATCTCTGCTGGGGTACTTGAAAACCAGGATATGCTGGGGGGGTCAATTTGACCCCCCCCCCTCTAAATCCCATGTTTGATGTCCAAATATGACAAATGATACATCATTGGAAAGCTCTTGTGCTCTACTTTTAGAATCTGCAAAAACAATTGCAAATTTGCAAAAAAAAAAATTTTTATCGCAAAATCCAGGTATATTGTAAAAATGTTTGCAAAAAAAAATTTGTCCAAAAAATGAAAAATTTTACATTTTTGAAAAGCCCTTTTAAATATGCAAAAATTTTTGCAAAATTTTAAATAACCTGATTTTTAATCAAGAAAAACTAAAAATGTGCAAAATTCCTTTGACAGGTTGTTTGCAAAAAATTTGCAACTTTTTTCACAAAACTTGTGCAATTCGTTTCCTTATGTCAAAGGCTTTCCAAAAAGCTAAATTTTATCAAAATCTGACAAGTGGAAGTGGGTCAAAACAAAGATTTAGTTTGTTACAGGAAAAAGCAGTCATTCAGGCAGTGTGCCTGAGGACTCATGCAGTTAGTATTAAAGCCCGGTTTAAGCCTAAAGGGAGGGCTTTGGGTATGTAAGAAAAGTCAGAAAATTCAACAGCCTTGGACCAATACTTTTTGAGTTATGTAAAAAAAACTACAGGGGAGGTCAAATTGACCCCCCCCCCCCAGCAGGAATAGGGTTAACCACTTGTTTTAGCTTAATCCTGGGGGGGGGGTCAAATTGACCGCCTCCCCCTCTATTTTTTTATTGTTATTTAAATCTATAACATTAAATACGTTTTTGGAAAGCCCTTGGGCTTTAACTCAATGATCTGCAAAAAAATGAATAATTTGCAAAAATCCAAATATTTATTGCGAAATCTAGTTTTTAAGCCAAAAATATGCAGAAAAAAATTGCCCAAATTGCAACAAATTATACATTTTTGAAAAGCCATTTACCCAGCGAATTCACATAGGCAAAAACATTTGCAAAATTTTTAAAACCTGAGTGTCTATTCAAGAAAAACTGTACAAATTCCCTTTAAAGGCGTCTTTGCAAAAAATTGTGCAATCTGGTTGATTTTGTTATAGGCTTTCCAAAGAGCTATACATGTTGAAATCTAAAGACTGGAAGTAGGTCTAAATTTAGATTTGGTCTGGTATAGGTAAATTAAGGCATTTACGCATTATGCCTGAGGACTAAGGACTTTTTCGTTTTAAGCATGGTTTAATAAAGATAGGGAAAAAACAGAAATAAAACCAAAAAGTGTTTATTTTTCATGCCTTGAGTCCTGAAATAATAAAAGAATTGCCTATGAAAGCTTTGTTTAGACAAATTACAAATATAGTACAATTTCATTTATAATATAAAACTTATGATGTGAGGGGGTTGATTACAAGCCACCTTCCTCTCTTATGATGTGAAGGGGTTGATTACAAGCCACCTTCCTCTCTTATGATGTGAGGGGGTTGATTACAAGCCACCTTCCTCTCTTATGATGTGAAGGGGTTGATTACAAGCCACCTTCCTCTCTTATGATGTGAAGGGGTTAAGTAATTATCGTGCTATAATGTCAAATTTGCTGTACATTTTAGTACGTGTGCATTAATTTTTTTATGATTCCAGAATAAATTACTTCAAAATTAGACTTATAGTTATAAATAAAGGCCGCAAATTATTTCAAATATCAAAGACGACCTTCAAGTCTTCTTGCCACCGTCCTGTTTCGTGCATTTATTCATTAATTGGCTAATTTGAAAAAACGCAAAAAATCGGATTTGACAAAATTCAAAATCATAGATAATTATTTTTTCTATTTTATTAAACAAATTTGTGACAAACACTTGTTAATCCTTGCAAATATTATTTTCAAGTTGTATTGATATAACAAGATTCAACTTTAATTTTAATCAAAATAGGTAAAAAGTAAGATTTACAAGCTTTTAAATGTTTTCTTGACGGATTCATACATTTTTTTACATAAACCATTGCAAATTTGGCTAATTTATCCGTTTTATAATGCTGAATTTCCATTTTTGCAATTAAAATAGTGTTTTGGCATTTTTTTTATATCGACGGACCATTAACCCTTAAGTGAGGTTTCTCTTGATCAGTTCAACCGTTTTGACGTTAATCAAACACACAGAAAAGCCCAAGTGCGATATCAATTTACCCTATAAAGGCTGGGGGGTCTGAATCTATGTATAGTCAAACGCCCCCCCCCCCCCCACCTTGAAAAAGGCCTTTAAAAATAGGTAAAGGGTTGAAATGCATGTGCATAGTCCAATTTGCAACGGTCAGCTTATTGAAAAAAAAAATAGACTGATAACTTTAATAGTTTGGGTGCTAGGGAGGGTTGAAAAAAACGCCCAAAAAAATGGTCAGAAAAAATGAAAAAAAATGTTTTAACAAATATGAAAGTGTGGCACATGTTTCTATATCCATTTGTCAAGGGCTTTTCAGAAATACAGTTTTTAGATCTGTAGCTTTAGTCACAAAGTTATGAGCTATTTTAGATTTTTTTTCCTAAGACTGGACTTTTTACGTGCTCTACCCAACCCTATGCATAAAAAAAAATTTACAAAAAATCCTTTAAATTACTATTCATTAAAAGTCACAAAATTTCACGATGGTAGTGTCAAAAATGAGAGTGCTAGGATAAAAAAAACTACTCTCTGTATAATTTTGACTAGAAACTTTGTTGAATTTTAATTTAATAAAAACTAAAAAAAGGATGGAGTCATCTGTCAATGTTAAATGAAAAAAAATTTACAAAAAAATGTTCATGCTTGTTTAGAATTCTGATTCACCCTCTGTAGCAGAATTGTGTAGGTATGTGATGAATGTTCACAAATATAAAATAGTTTACTTAGATCCCTGGAATAAACATATTTCAGATATACAAGGTATAACTTTTTTAGAAAATAAACAAAGTGGAAAGTTCAAATTAAATCGTAATGCTTAGAGATGTCTCTACAGTGAACCAACGGTTGCATGCTCTCCCGTAAAACACTTTAAAAAACCATAGATAAAAAGAAGTGCTTAACAGTTCTAAAATGTGAATGTATAACGCTACACAAAAGTAAAAGTGAGTAATATAGTAAAATCATATAGGGTAGTCTTGAAAATTAACCCAGTCTTAAAAATTGATACACACCATATAATATACACCATATACATACCACATACACACCATATAATTTACACCTTATACACACCACAACATATAGAAACCATATACACACCACATACACACCATATAATTTACACCTTATACACACCACAACATATACAAACCATATACACACCACATACACACCATATACACTATATACACACCACAACATATACAAACCATATACACTCTAAGAAATGTCAAACTTGTAGTCAAGTTTGTATATAATCAAATTTATTAAAGCGCCGGAGCCAAATCCAACTTGTTAGCGTTAATCAAATTTTGTTGAGTGAAAATTATCATTCATCAACATTTGACGAACTGCGTTAATAAGATGAATTTTGTTAGAGAAAAAATTGACATTTCTTATAGTGTAGAGGAGTATATATTCTTCCTCATTCTAAAAATCTAATTTTGTTTTTGCTTTTTCAAATAATTTTCGGTTCGATAAATTCATTCAGTGATGTTGGCAAACAAACGGACAGTAATTTAATAAAGTTTTTCACGTCTTTCAAATCAGGAAACATATTATTTCCGCTTTTGAATATTTACAACAAGGAAATTTATTCTTTTTAGAAAACTACATCAAATGAAAACATTTCAAGAGTTAAAACAAGAACCATGTTCTAGAATACCAAAAAGAAATTGAAATATATAATTGTATTCCTATAATTTCTTTACTGGTAAAATAATAACATACAGTGATCACCAGAAAACAATGGAATAGGCAGACGATATTAAAGCTTTACTGAAATACATTTGATGTTGTTTCAAAGCAAATAACTTTACTAACAAGTTATTAAATCACTTATAAAGTAAAATAGTTGCTATGCCTCATGGTCATTGCAATATTTAAAGTTATAACTTGAGGTTTTCATTTAGTCGATTTCCTATTCCAGAGTTTTCTAGTTATCACTGTATGTAACGAAGCAATGAAATTAAACATTAAAAAATAAGTCTATCTACTAATCAATAACTTGATTTTTTCCTTAATATTGTCACAATTGTTTTCCACCCCCACCCCCCCTAGTGTTTTTTTTTCTAAATAATCCAAAAACGGTAAAACTTTTTCACTTTTTTACATCATAGTAGTCAAACGTGGGGTCTGTGTTTAAAAAAATCAGAAATGTTTAATATTTTTTTATTATTTAAGCTACAGGGTAAAATTTTATATTTTTGAAAAGCCCTTGAAACATGGATGCTGAAACATGCGTCACGTGTTAATATTTGTCAAAACTAAACATAATTAATTTTGAACATTTTCCCGACGTATTTTTGAACTTTCTAAACATTCCCCCTTGCACCCTAACCATCAAAGATATAGGTCTAATTGTTTAATGAGCAGGCCTTGAAAAGTTGGTCTAGTGACATGTATCACACTCCCTTATCTCAACTCTAAGTTGGTCTAGTGACNATTGTATGTGTGTAGGGTTGACAGTCTCCGGGCTAGTCTTGATAACACGGGCTGAGATTCAGAACTGCGGGTTCTTACTCCGGATCCTGGTCTCCCCAGTCCCCATCCTAGTAATATAGGTAGATAACAACCTAGCTATCAATAGTTCACAATATAGCTATTAATTTCTCACAATCTAGCTATCAATAGCTCACAACCTAGCTATCAATAGCTCACAATCTAGCTATCAATAGCTCACAATCTAGCTATAAATAGTTCACAACCTAGCTATAAATGGTTCACCATCTAGCTATTAATAGTTTACCATCTAGCTATCAATAGCTCACAATCTAGCTATCAATGTATCACACTCCCTTATCTCAACTCTAAGTTGGTCTAGGGACATGTATTACACTCCCTTGTCTCTCTGTATAATTTTGACTAGAAACTTTGTTGAATTTTAATTTAATAAAAACTAAAAAAAGGATGGAGTCATCTGTGAATGTTAAATGAAANTGACTAGGTAACAATTAACTTTAAAACTTGTTAACAGAAGATAATGTTAATGTACGTGTTTATGCTTACTTCAGACTTCCTGCTTCAAAAATATATAATCAAGAACGTTTTCAATATTGTATCTTTCTAAACTTATGTGAATTTGTTAAAAGATGCTCGCCTGAATATTAAAAGTTTAAAACTTCAAAACATTAGGTCAATCTATGTAGAAGCTCAACAGAATTAATTGGAAAACACGGAAACATATTTTCTCCCGGCCCCAGCCCCCCTGTCTTGAAAAAATATTTTTTTCCAATATACTAGAAATTTAGCATTGAGGGGCAACAAAGTTTAGATTTTTAATGCTGAAATACGCAATGATAAAAAAATATTTTGTTAAATTGTATCAAATTGGGATGGGGGCGGGGGGTTGTATTTGCAAGTTTAAGGCCATTTACCCCCTAGCTCTTCGAAAATGATTTCCCTTCTTGAAAATAAATACCCCTGGGAAAAGTATAAAAACCTTATTTTAAAATTCCTTCTTCTTGTTAAAAATATTCGGAACCTGAACTCAAAGTTAGAAATAACAAGGTGTTTTGCAAAAACGTTTATTTCTGCATTCGCAAATATATTTTTGCAATATGCTAAATCCCGCTATTTGTTAAAGAGGTTAAAAGGTAGGAGTTTTGTATTAATCCTAAACAAAGAGAGAATTTGAGATTTTGCTTTAAAAAACGGGATGGATTATAAACTATTATGTACGTAAGTTTAACCCTAAAAAGGTTGTGGAGGGGGGCGTTCGGCGCCCCCCCTGTAGTTTTTTCGTTCTAGCAATCTCATTTTTGACACTATCATCGTGCAATTTTGTGACTTTTAATATATAGTAATTTAAAGGATTTGCTGTTAAAAAATTTTTTTTTTTGATTTATAGGATAGGGTACAGGGCGGAAAAAAGTCCGTTCTGTGAAAAAAAATCTAAAATAGCCCACAACTTATTTTGTTACTAAAGCTACAGATCTAAAAACTAAATTTTTGAAAAGTCCTTGAAAATGCAAGTAGGAACATGTGTCACACTTTGATATTTGTTTAAAACAAAAAAAAATCATTTTTTGACCCTTTTTCAGGCATTTTTTCACCCTCCCTGGCGCCCAAACTATTAGAGTTATCGGTCTAATTTTTTTTTCTTTGAGGTGGCCATGCAAAATTGGGCTATGAACATGCATTCTAGGGGGGGTTCAGGCTATACATAGATTCAGACCCTTTTTAGGGTTAACGATCTAATATGAATTCAATTTCAATCTTTTGTGCAATTTACTCTAATTTATCGTGAATACATCATGCAGCTCTAATATTCAACATAAACTGTAAATATCACTTTATTAATAAATAATGGCAAGTTTATATGCTTTAAGTGTCATTAACATTAAAGCTTGACGATTTAAGAATTTTAAAAATCTCTTCGACTCGAGTTCCATTTTCGAGTTCTTCTTGTCCGTAAAAACTATATCTGAAATGCTTTCTTTCTTGGAAAATAAAAAGTCCTGAGTACGCCCCATATTTAGTGCAAGTAATACATAAATATCAGATTTTTGAGTTTTCCTTATTTTTGACATTCGGCCCTGACATGACATTAACTAAATATGACACGTGAATAATTGTATCTTGTCAATTTATTATCAAATCATTTAAATTGATGTTTGTTTATATTGATCATGCGAGGGAGGGGGTGCAGAGGCGCCATGATCCCCGCAAAAATGACCTCCGAACCTCAGGATTTGCAGAATTACCTCCAGGCCCCGCAAAACTGGTCTCCCAGCCTCAGTGACGTCACCAAGCCTCCCGCCATTCTGTCTCCACGCCCCGCATTTTGGCTCCAATAAAAAATATTTGGCTTTATTTCCACCAAGAACCTTTTTTTTAAAAATTCTCAACATGATGAAATAGTTCAGAATGATACATTAACATTTTGTATTAAAAAGTGAATTTTAATTGATATTAAAGGCTTGTATTTTGTTTTTCTAAATTTCACAAATTCCTTAAATTGTGAAGAACTATTGCAGTTTTGTATAAAGATAGAAAAATGTTCTATTATTTTAGAGGGGTCTCATATACCAACCAAACAATATCAGCGGCAATTTACAAAACAAGGTAGTTTTTGTGAAATCCTTGTATTTGTGATTTTATCGTATGCTTTAGAAAATATTGAAGAACTATTTTTTTAAAAATTGAAACAAAGAATTAAAATAATCTAAATATCTATTACATGCTATACTAACAGGTTAGGGCAGCTTCATGTCATATCTTGTTGTTTTAATAAGTTGAATTTAATTTTAAATTTAGTTTTTCTTTTAGCGAGAGAATTCATTTATTTGACTGAAAAAATTGATATATATCCTTTTTTGCCTTGTTTAATGAGGAAAAGATATTTTGTGATTTCTTAAAAATAACAACTTGTGGAAATATTTCCACATCGAAGACAATGGTTATTTTTGATATTTTCTTAATTAGAATATTATTATTGCGCCTCTGAGCAAAAATGTTACTAAATCTTAACCCTAAACAGGCTGGGAGGGCGTTTGTCGCCCCCTCGTAGATTTTTAGTCCTAGCACTCTCATTTTGACACTATATCACCGTGAAATTTTGTGACTTTTAATGAATAGTAAGATAAAGGATTTTTTGTTATGAATCCTCCTTGTGAGAGTAATGTTAAACTTAAAAATGGATAAGCTAAAAGCTCAGGTTTTTGAAATACCGGACTGTCTTTCAGGCTGTTAGAGCAAGTTGTATGTACATACACAAAATATATTGAAAATCAGGACGGTACACTATCCCATTCTCTAAAGAATAATGTGAATTGAATTTACCAAGCATGTCTCATGCATGCAGTACGCTGACAGTACAAACAAAATATGACGTTTTTAAACTTTTTGGACACATATAGAAACATTTAGCTAAGATAAATTAAATTAACTTGTTTCAAACTTTGCTTGATCCTGCAACCTTTTAAAATGAGTTTGAGTTAAAATATAGCATGGGTAAGTATGTTTATAGTTTTTAAATGCCACAGCTGGATGGAAAGATGTAAAGATTTAATCGAGCTCAATCCAAAAGTATCCAGCTCAGCTATATTCTAAAGATATAATTTATCACATTTCAATTTATTAGGTGCTTCGGAAATTATAATAGAAGTAAAAAAAAATTTAAATCTTAGATTTGGTGTTTCTTTTTTGATTTGTCATCTTTGATAAATTAGCCGTAAAGGAATTGAGTCTTTCCCACAAAATTCAAATATTCAATCCAAAAAATTTATTTAGTTTAAAATATCTGAGGGCCACGATATTGGGTTTGGAAAGATATAGGGATTAGAAAATCAGATTGTGAGGTAAAGACTCAATTCCTTTATACATAGATGTACAGGTCTGGAATATTTAACACCTCTTAGTTATAAGTTTATAACCATCCCTGGGCCATGATGGACTTTTCTTGTAAGTAATAATTTACTTCAAGAAGTTTCGAAAGCTTCATAGGAAAGTAAACGATAAAGCTAAGATATGATAGAAGAGAGGGGGATACACCCCCCCCCCCCACCTTATCCTCTCTAGATAATAAATGGCATCCTTCTAATAGTTATCATTCTTAAATGATAATACATATATTAACAACAATAAAAAGTATAAAGTTAAAAAATGAGACTCAACTGGATCTGTAAAGCAATGTAAACCAATGTATGCCTGAGTTTTTTAAGCCATGGTGTGATAAGTCTAATGATTAAGATTGTATGTGTGTAGGGTTGACAGTCTCCGGGCTAGTCTTGATAACACGGGCTGAGATTCAGAACTGCGGGTTCTTACTCCGGATCCTGGTCTCCCCAGTCCCCATCCTAGTAATATAGGTAGATAACAACCTAGCTATCAATAGTNATATGCTAAATCCCGCTATTTGTTAAAAAGGTTAAAAGGTAGGAGTTTTGTTGAAATACTGAACAAAGAGAGAATTTGAGATTTTGCTTTAAAAAACGGGATGGATTATAAATTATTATGTACGTAAGTTTAACCCTAAAAAGGTTGTGGAGGGGGGCGTTTGGCGCCCCCACTGTAGTTTTTTCGTTCTAGCAATCTCATTTTTGACACTATCATCGTGCAATTTTGTGACTTTTAATATATAGTAATTTAAAGTATTTAATTGTTAAAAAATATTTTTTTTAATTTATAGGGAAGGGTACAGAGCGGAAAAAAAAGTCTGGTCTGTGAAAAAAATCTAAAACCCTTGACACTTTTTAGGCATTTTTTTCCGCCCTCTCTAGTACCCAAACAATTAAAGTTATCAGTCTATTTTTTTTTCTTTAAGCTGGCCATGAAAAATTGGGCTATGAACATGCATTTCATCCCTATACCTATTCGCTAAGTTCTTTTTCTACGGGTGGGCGTGGGCGCCAAACTCCCCCCCCCCAGGCTATACAAAGATTCAGACCCCCTAGCCTTTATAGGGTTAAAGATATTGTAGACATATGAAAAATAACTATTTATAAAACTGTTATTTTGGTTCACAGTGTTATAAAAGTTTTCGACAGAAAATTTCTTTTTATCGAGAAGGTTTAAGGCTTTTTGGAGAAAATCCGGGAACAAATCAAAACTATATATCACACGTGCTTTAATGTACAGATAATTTAACGTTATAGTACGATGATTACTTACCAGTATGTTTATTATGAAATTCACGATGAAGTAAGTAAGAATGGTAAAGTACACAATAGTTTTAAATAATATATTTTAAGTTTGTGGAGAGTGAGACAGTGTTAATTAATTCTTCTTACAAACATTATAACGATATTCATCGATTCATACCTTATTTGGTCATTGTTTTTATAGTGTCTCTTTAAATAATAAACTAATTTGTAAAAGGAATTGAGTCTTCGCCACAAACTCTAATTTTCTAATCCCTATATCTCTGCAACCTAACGTCGGAGAACATAGATATTTCAAACTATACATTCTGTCAGATAAATAATCTAAGTTGGAAACAATAGGTTTACAACATCAGATAAAGGGATGGAACATTTGAGTTTGTTGCAAAGACTCAATTCCTTTGTAACACTCTACTTTTCGTATTCGTAAGAGCTGATATTTTATAGTAAAATAAATTGCGAATTCAATCCATCGTCAATAAATTATGATGTAAATTATGATAAATTATGTGGAATAGAAAACCCTCCGGTAGAATTTATATTTTGGTAAAAATTTAAAAGCTCTCCAGTAGAAATAACTTTCTCTCCACTGAATTTAGAACCCTCCGGTACTCTCCAGTAGTCTCCAATTATTAATGAAAACTTCAGTCTCTCTTCTTTTTGTATGTTTTTGAAGATTTCTCTCTAATTTTACTTTATTTTGTAATTTTTTTTGCTTTATTAATCAATTATTCCATTACTTTTGTTGCAATATCATTAATATTAAATATGTACTGCACTATAGTTCTGTATCTAAGATATATAAAGATCATATGATTAAAATAACTAAGCATGAAAGCAGAATGCAATCAAGGACAAGTTCTAGGATTCCCCCATATATAATATAATATTCCCCTTACTTTAGCATCCAGTTTCCTTTCCCCCAATCCTCTAGTTTGTAGCATCCCCTCCCCCTTTTTCCCCATATCATTCAGAAACCTCCCACATTCCTCTTGTTATTTCCTCCCCCCCCCC
>NW_019397659.1:22354-50565 GCF_000591075.1 Eurytemora carolleeae | reverse complement strand
GATAATATGATTTTGCAAACATTTTTACTATATAACTGGATTTTGCGATAAAAAATTCAATTTTTGCAAATTTGCAATTTTTTTGCAGATTCTAAAAGTAGAGCACAAGAGCTTTCTAATGATGTATCATTTGACATATTTGGACATCAAACATGGGATTTAGAGTGGGGGGGGCAGAAAAATTTATGATTTTTTTTGAGCAATTAATTGTTGCATCTACAAAATCTATGGTTTTCGCGGAATTTTTTTTTAGAGAAAAAGTTTGAAAAGTACGAACGAAAATGTTCTCGAAATTTTGGTTGTCAAAATAAACAATAAAAATGCCTTTTGATAGACGACAAAGATAAGATAAGATAAAATATAGCTTAATGCTAAAAAAAACATACAAGTTATAATACAGGCAAAAACTACAAATGTTAGGTTACCAACAAGTTAACTTTAGTTAACCCTGTGTATATAGGGTGGGCGTGTTTAGTTAACCCTGTGTATATAGGGGTGGGCGTGTTTAGTTAACCATGTGTATATAGGGTGGGCGTGTTCAGTTAACCCTGTGTATATAGGAGTGGGCGTGTTTAGTTTACTATGTGTATATAGGGTGGGCGTGTTTAGTTAACCCTGTGTATATAGGGGTGGGCGTGTTTAGTTTACTATGTGTATATAGGGTGGGCGTGTTTAGTTTACTATGTGTATATAGGGTGGGCGTGTTTAGTTTACTATGTGTATATAGGGTGAGCGTGTTCCTAGTTTTTTCTTTTAAATCCTTCTTTCCTCGTTCTAAACGTGGGTCTTCAGCTGTTCCTTTCCGTTCCATCCTCGTTCTGTTCCATTCCGTTCTTCGAGTTGTTGAACAAGAAAGGTTCTAGCTGCCTAGGTGTTTGCAATAACTCAAAAAGTATTTTTTGAAATAGAAGCTAAAATGTTCTGGTTTTCTAACTAAAATATACCCCCCATTTTTGGCTAAAAGCTTGGCTTTCATACCCACTGCCTAATTCTTCAGACATACACTGCCTAAATACCTAATTTTACATATACCAGACTAAATCTATATTTAGGCCTACTTCTAGTCATCGGATTTCAACAGTTTATAGCTCTTTGGAAGGCCTATAACAAAAGCAAGCAGATTGCACAATTTTTGCAATTAAGTTTTCACAGATTTTGGACAGGCGCAGTTGCAGCGATTTTGTACATTTTTAATTTTTCTTGAACGTTTAGGTTTTCAAAATTTTGCAAACGTTTTTGCACATTTGAATATGCACATTTTTTGTTTTATATTATTAGATTTCGCAATAAATATTTGGATTTTAGCAAATTTGCCAAATTTTTGCAGATTATTAAAGTAGAGCCCAAGGGCTTTCCAAAAACGAATCAAATGTTATAGATTTGAATCACAATAAGGATATAAAGGGGAGGGGGTCAATTTGATCCCCTAGGCAGCCAGTCAGTAAACCGGATTTGTAAAACCACTGTTTTTTCATATTTTAAAACTATAATGGTTCAAAAATGTCTTTGCATGGTCTTTACTTCGTTTTTTTCTCTTAAAACGTTTAGTTATTATTAGATAGAATTTCAAAATTTGATCAACACAAAAGGACGGGACTTTTTTAGATGGGGGTCAAGGGGGGTAACACAGGAGGGGGGGGATACAGTGGCCCTCCCTAGACTTAGATATTTTTTAACTTCTCCATTTGCAAACTGAAGAAAGAAATTTTAGAATTTAGATATTTGACAGTCAGAACTAATGTTTAGATTTTACTCTTTATTTTTATTTCATAGAATTTAAGTTTAAGAAAAGTTCTTTTTCAAAAATATTTTTGAATATCTCTAGTAGTACAAAAAAAATAATACTCATTTATACCCCCCCCCCCATATAAATTAATCCCTGTATACGCCATTGCGAGCTGTATCAGATCTAATTCCTTGAACCCAGCCAGAACAACCTGATTCTTAACAAAGACGATCTCGAAGTTGTCACTCAAATATCATGTTTATTGACACACCCTGTACATGCTGTCCTATCTCCAATCGACAGGATACTGTTTTCTTTAAACTTTTATCTTGGTTTTATGCACGATAAGATATTCAGATCCAAGCATCCTCTCGGCTTTATATATATTCTCCGCTACAAATATATTTCTTTAGGCGGAACATTTTTAAAATAAAATCATTCAGAGGTCGAAGTTTATAAACAAAGAAAGGGAATTAAACTAGATAAAAATCTAATTTTCTTTGGCACTTAAGAGATAATTTTCCAAAATCGTTTTTTTAACCTTTGATAAAACCTTAAAGTCTTATTAAACACTCAAAAGTTAAGGTTTGCTGTTATGTATTATTTGAATATTATGTATTATTAAACTATTATGTATTATTATGTATTATTAAACTTTGCAATATTTGTTTCCTAAAAATATTAAAAAACTAATAATTTTTTGGGATCATTTTCTGATTATTTTTTGCGTTTGTATAAGAAAAAAACATGTTCAGAATAATCAATTTTTAAAACACTTTAAAAAAAATTAGACCATATAAGAAAATATTGGCGAAAATGATCAAAAAAAGAGCCAGACGTGACTCAAAGGAAAATATTTTCCACAACATTTCAATTTTAGATTTTTTTTTAAAATCTGAAGTCTAATTTTTTATAAAGGCAGTTGAATCTGGAAATTTTATAAAAAAAATCATCTAATTAATATCTAATTAAACCTAGGAACTAAAGGAAATGAGTTTTTGCCGGAAACTCTACAATCCATATATCTTTGCAAACCGATGTCATGGGCATTCGAAATTTCAAATTGTATATACTATTAGTTTAAAAAGTCTAAGTTTGAAGTATCAAAGGTTTGCATCACCAGGTTGCAAAGATATAGGGATTAGAAAATTTGAGTTTGTATCAAAACTCGTTAATTTTAACAATATTCCTGCTAGGGGGGGGTTGACCCCCCCCCCGAAGTTTTTTTTACATAACTCAAAAAGTATTGGTCTGAGGCTGTTGAAATTTTCTGAATTTTCCTACATACCCAAAGCCCTTCCTTTAGGCCTAAAACCGGGCTTTAATACTAACTGCCTTAGTCCTTAGGCACACTGCCTGAATGACTGTTTTTCCTGTAACAAACTAAAAATTTGTTTTGACCCACTTCCACTTGTCAGATTTTGATAAAATTTAGCTTGTTTGAAAGCCTTTGACATAAGGAAACGAATTGCACAAGTTTTGCAACAAGAAAATTGCAAATTTTTTGCAAACAACCTGTCAAAGGAAATTTGCACATTTTTAGTGTTTCTTGATTAAAAATCAGGTTTTTTAAGATTTTGCAAAAATTTTTGCATATTTGAAATGGCATGGTCAAGGGCTTTTAAAAATGTATAATTTGTCATTTTTTTTGCAAATATTTTTACTATATAACTGCATTTTGCGATAAAAAATATCAATTTTTGCAAATTTGCATTTTTTTTTGCAGATTCTACAAGTAGAGCACAAGAGCTTTCCAATGAGGTATCATTTGTCATATTTGGACATCAAACATGGGATTTAGAGGGGGGGTCAAATTGACCCCCCCCCCCCACCCAGCATATCCTGGTTTTCATGTACCCCAGCAGAGATAGGGTTAACGAACACAATTTCTAAGAATGAACTACATTTTTCATTAAAAAGGGTTTCGTTCAGAAATATAACCAACGATGGATGAACGAAAAAGATCGTTCAGAGAAAAGAAAAATAAACGATCAAAAAAGTATAAAGCTAAAAAAGCCGAACAATATTAAATCAATCTAACAAACTTGAAAAAGCTATTGTTTTTTCCAAATGATTTTGAAAAAAAACATTTGTTTATATACTAAACGAACGGTTTTTCTACCAAACTTATTTTTTAAATTATCGTTATTTTATTTGAAAAACATTTTTTTCAAAAACACGATTTTATTGAAGGAACAAAGTCAAATTTTTTTGAACAATTGAACAAAAAACGAAATGGGTCGTTCACGAACGATGAACAATCGGACTGAAAAAAAATCCGAACGTGCCCATCTTTACATACAGGATGTCATTCGGAATTATATTTACAGAATTTACACGTAAATATGACCCAAACTATTTGGGCCGGAGGAATTTTGTATTTCCGGTTTTCTTAAATCTTAAATTTTAAATTAAAAGAAAAACTAGATTTATTTCTCTTTGAAAATTGGCAAAATTTATAAAGTACACAACTCCCAATTTGTTCTTTTATCATGATTCTCTGATAGGTTGCTGTCAAAAATAAGCATATGTTTAAACAATAGTATTTTCGCAGATTTCTTCAAAATGTCGTCTTCACAATTGAAATAAAGATCAAACCTCTAACAAGCGACCCTAGCTGAAGGAATTTGCATGAACCTTCACTATTTTAAAATTAATTTAAATAACTTATTTCGAATGATAGAAATTCATTATTTGCTCAACCTGTGTCCTAATTTAATGAATTTAAACCGCGTCTGAAATCCCCCAAAAACCGGTTTCAATTGAGCGCCGGCTTAAATCTTGGAAAATTTAATACATATTTAAGTGTAACCAACAAAATTTCAGCTGCGGCTTCAATTCGAACCGCGGCTTAAATTCTTTAAATTCGGCCTCTGTTTGTTTGTATTGGTGGAACTACATAGTTTGTAGAATAGTATTTGTTACATGGTTTATCCATGTTATTTAAGAATTGTAAAAAAATCTTTTCTTCTGCTGGCTGAAACAACTGATGAAATATCAAAAACTACTTTACGCTCTAATTTAAAATTGTACACGTAAAAATTTCTCATTGGTATCAAATAATCCAAAAGATTTTCCTTACAATACACTATATTATACTTTAACTATATAAACTACGAATCTAACTTTAAATATTTTACATGGCCGATCTCTCCCTTTAAAGACTATTTTGTTGTACCCGCCATCAGCTATGAAAAAGTTTTTAAAAAAATACTGTTTAGTTTTACCCACAAAGAATAAGACTGTAAAGACGACCTGAATGTCTGAAAATATGACGATCCCAAGGGTAACTGAAGTCTTCTGCCTTAAATATAGTCTAGAGATGGTTATGTCTTTTTCTTGACAAAAAAGAAACAGGGATTCATGAATATAACAAAGTACAGACAGTATGGTTTCGTACAGTCGTCTTAGGAAATCTCATTCTTTTTGGGTAACCCTGTTTAGCATAAAGAAATTGAATTAGGCTTCTCATTATTGTATTTTCTTCTCCTTTATGTTTTCAATAATTAGAGAAAAAGTTTGGGAAAACATTGTTTACAATATGACAGATGCAGGACTGTAATGAGATAATACGTGTTTGGGTTTTTTTGGTATATATTTGGAATATAGACAATATCTTCATGTTTAATAATAAGGTCCGTCTTAACATTAAACTAACTAACATTAGATTAAAATCTTGAATTGTTTTAATCATAGGTCCCTTTGCTGTACATATTTTACCACTAATGTTTGCAACCATTTTATCTTCTCCTTTGTTTAGAAAAACATGAATGATCTCTTTTAATTGTTATTCCTCCAGATTGTAAAAGAAACCCCTGCAACAATGAAAAGAAAATCCGCGAAATTTTTAGAAAAATGAAGGTTAATTCATAAGCTATTACAAATCTTTCAATTAAAAATATCTCCTAGATATTATCAAAGTTCATGTCGTCAAATATTTCTGATCTAAATGTTTAAACTCTCTCCACTTGATTTTGATTCGAGATATGACTGAGTAAGCGTAATTTTCTAAGGAAAAGTGACCTTAATTTTGACCAAGAAATATAAAAACTCAGGATTTATCTCAGGCTAATTGAGAATTATGTAGGAATTCACATAAAAAAACATTTGGATCTCATCTTTATCTTCTGAATTTAAACATTTCTACAACTTTTATCTCACATAATTTCACTAGAAAGGGATAATTCCTTTGCTGGTTTACCTTCCATACTCTGTAACAGTAGTGTACCGTTGTGAATTAAAGGTTGCAAGCTCTCAATCAAAAATCGATAAGAATTTTTCTTAAACACCAAAGCTAACAGTGCTTTACTGTGCCTAAATGTACATGTAAAGGGCTACAGAAAAACATAAGTTAGATAGAGCGGTAACATCAAAGCCCAAGGCGTTGAGACACTTCAAAGTCGACCCTGTCTTAAATATTGATGAGACTGTTTAAAAGCAGGCTGAATATATCCAAGGTATGCGACATTAGGTTGCATAGATATAAGAATTATATAATAACGGTTAGTGACGAATAATAAATTTCTTCCTCAAATTAAACATTCATCATAGATTCATGAATGTTGTTGACATGTTCTCTATACATCACTAATATTGAGTCCTATCTCTGACTCTGCATGCAAAATATTGCACATTTTTCGTGCTATCACAATTTTTGCAAACATTGCAAATTTCTTCAATTTTTATGTTCATCGTAAGTTTTTCCTTCTCAAAGTTAATACTTTATACATAAGGAAAACATACTCTTTATGCTTCTAACATTTTATAAAGACGCAGCGCGTACATTGTGAACTCAACATATTAAAGAGAGATTATAGAAACTAATAATTGAATAAGATTACTTATATCGATGATTATTTTAGTTTGTGTTCCTAAACAACTAATAAGTTTTCTTTAGAATTTTGTTTAAATTTTTTGTCATCGTTATTTAATAATAATAAAAAAAAACTCTGAAAACGTATCCACTCAAAAGTACGATTTTGAACGTTGACTTTGCGCTCAAACTCAAGATTTACAGATCTATAACCCTATAAAGGCTGTGTCTGAATCTATGCATAACCTGGTGGGAGCGTTTGGCGCCTCCCCCGCCCCCCGTGAAAAAGGATATAGAGAATAGGTATCTAGGGTTCAAACGCATGTTCATAGCCCAATTTTTCATTACCAGCTCAAAGAAAAAAAATAGACCGATAACTTCAATAGTTTGGGTAAAAAAAATGAAGAAAAAAAATATTTTTTGCTTTAAATAAATATCATAGTATGACACATGATTCTACATGTGCATTTTAAGGGCTTTTCAAAAATATAGTTAGATCTGTAGCTTTAGTCACAAAAAAGTTATGGGCTATTTAAGATTTAAGACCGGACTTTAGTTTGCCCACAACAAAGTGTTTAACAATTATGCGCATTTCTGTAGAATAATGAGAAGAAGTCCGACAACCTTAATCAGTTAAAGCTTTCTAGGGTACTCTTGTGAATCAGACACACGCCTCTTTAAAAATGATGTTCACTTGAAATTACGCCTGTACATTTAAAGGGAAATTTAATCTTTGTGTTTTTAACCTTTTTTCCGAGAGAGAAAGAAACTGCAGAATCTTGGTTCAAGTTAAAACTTAAAGGGAGTGTTCGCGAAAAATGAAAGGGGGTATAGGTTTGCGGCGAAAAATAAGCTCTTTTGATCGCTACTAATCTTACTTCTATCTGTTGCGTCTATAAGGAGAAAATTGTTAAAAACTACTCACACCGAAGAACGCAGCGTCCGGCCATACAAATTCGGAAAAATGCAACATTCAACTCGGATCGTAAGAATCGTAAACAAATCAATTTAATTCCAAACAAATCATTCAGATATTACATAAATATAACAGCCATGTTTCAATATTGTTGGTTAAAAGTAATTAAAATAATACATTGGTATTAGAATACGGGGACCAATAAAGATTAGGCATAAAGAAGACTGCTAAGCTCTTAACTAGTCTAATAAACATGAAACACGGGGTTAAGGGGTTATGTGTCATAAATCATGCATAATCAGCTGATTTTCAAGCAATTTTACAACAGCATTAGCTGTATATTTACATATAAAGTAGTAACTTCTGTTTTTGCAGACTGGTTAGCTTGCATGATTCTATGTCCGATCAAAACTCATGCACCCCTTACAAAATTTGCCTCAAATTTTGAATGACGAATGATATGTAGGGCTTGTTGAAAATAATCCAAATTTCAAACCAAGTTCAAAAGAATACTTTTTAATATTTCTCTGTTGATAAACAAAACATGTCAATGATAATGATAATATCATTTTTTTGATTCAAAAAGTGTTAGATTCTAATAATTTTTCCATTGTATTTTATAAGCAAGAAATGCGCTAGTCTTATCAGAAAATCCACAAAGGAAAAAGACAGTAAGAAAACATAGATATCTAATTTACTGAATCAGATAATAAATCGAGCAATGTTATCTTTGCATGGAGGATCACTTGAGGTTATTATTTCAGTCCCTTAATTTAAAATTTCTCTCGAAATCTTGATATTGCGGTGTGTGTAAGTGTGTTACTGTTATGTGACAAAAGAGAATGATGTCTGGTGTTTTGGACCAACAATTAGAAATGTAATTAAGTGTTAGTTCATACTGAAGACGTCAAAAATTAGAAGAAGGCTTTAAAAAGCTTTAAACCCCACCGGACGTTCTTTCAGCATAAAATATTCCAAAAAAAAAATACGAAATCGTCAACAAAAGGAATTAAGTCTTTGCCAAAACTCTGATTTTCTAATCCCTGCATCTTTGTATCCCAATGTCATAGACCTTAGATATTTCAAATTGTTAGTTTTGGTAGATAAAATAATCTAGGTTTGAAATATCAAAGGTTTACACCATTTAGTTTCATTAATATAGAGATTGGAAAGCTAAGTTTGTGGCAAAGACTCAATTCCTTTACTTATAAATGTGGAGCCCAAAACTTACCAAAAGGTGTAAACGTAGTTTAAAAAAAAACTTGGTCAAGATTAGTTTTGAATTATAAACAATAGCATAGGGCTAGATCAAATCTAATTGTTTAAGGGTACTTTTGTGAATCAGGCATTACCATCTTTGTATAATGACTCACTTAAGAAATACGCTAAACCAAATGTATAATGACTCACTTAAGAAATACGCTAAACCAAATGTATAATGACACACTTAAGAAATACGCTAAACCAAATATATAATGACTCACTTAAGAAAAACGCTAAACCAAATGTATAATGACTCACTTAAGAAATACGCTAAACCAAATGTATAATGACTCACTTAAGAAATACGCTACGCCAAATGTATAATGACTCACTTAAGAAATACGCTAAACCAAATGTATAATGACTCACTTAAGAAATACGCTAAACCAAATATATAATGACTCACTTAAGAAAAACGTTAAACCAAATGTATAATGACTCACTTAAGAAATACGCTACACCAAATGTATAATGACTCACTTAAGAAATACGCTACGCCAAATGTATAATGACTCACTTAAGAAATTACGCTACACCAAATGTATAATGACTCACTTAAGAAATTACGCTACGCCAAATGTATAATGACTCACTTAAGAAATACGCTACGCCAAATGTATAATGACTCACTAAAGAAATTACGCTACGCCAAATGTATAATTTGTTTTTATTTTTATTCTTTTCTTCAGCATATTTGAAATTTTGAATGAATGTGTTCTTAAAGCGTGTGTGCTGAATTTTATGTATTGTTTTTATCCTGAATTTGATATACTTATACCATAATTTAATGTATTTTTCATATCTGAAAAGCCTTTGGATCGGTTCTTTAAAACAAAATGTTTTAAAAATTTCACGGAAACACATTTCTCTGTTCACTTGATACTTCGAAGAATGATAATAATTTATTTATAGCTTCTTTACAGGGAAATAGAGTAAAATTTAAATTTCCACAGAAAGTATTTGTACACATACATTTTTGAAAATATGCGAATTTAACTAATTTAACTAAGAAACTTAACGGTCCTCTGTTAGGGGAAGCAGGCGTAGGTAATATTGGTCAACAGGCGGTAAAACAAGTTAGTCAAACAAAATAATTTTACTGAATGCATTAAAATAAAATTGATAAAATTTTAACCCTTTTCTTTTGAAAGATTCAATGCTGAAATTATGCTTACAGACTGCAGTCCCACTGTGACTTAAAGGTTGCTGGCTCTGAGACAAAAATCTATGAGAATTTTGTCAATTACTTCTTAGAAACTAAAGCTCAAAACAAGTATTTTAAAGATAAAATAGCCTAAAACTTAGCGTTGGCTAAGTAACTTATATTTACTCCAACCGTTTACCCGCACTTTGTCGATTTTACCGGGAAACTAAATTTTCGCAACTTATGTCGACCCACTCAACCCACTCAACTCGACCTACTCGACCCACTCAATATAGAATCTCAAAACCAAACTAAGAACATTCCCGTGACTCTCCCGATTTCCCCAATCAAAATTTGAGACAAATCGGTCCAGGGGTTTCTGAGTTATGATTAGCCAAAAAAACAGACAAACAGAGATTACAATTTCTTATATATAAGATATGTAATGTTTAATCAAAGGCCGAGGCATTGCGACTCTTCAATGTCTACCCTGTCTTGAAAATGTATGCCACTTTTCTTATCAGGCTGAATGTTGTTCCTATTTCGTCTTTTAAATATGTAAATTGAAACATGTAGTGTTACCATTTAAAAGTGGATGAGTATAGGAAAAAGTGTATTTACTTAGTAAATAATGAACAAATAAAAATGATACTAATGAAATGAATGATGGAAAGCCGGAGCTCTCTGAAAAACTCTCGGCCTTTAATTCGCCTCGTACAACAAGTTAATCTTCCATCTTCAGACTCTTCGTGAATACTGACTCTATTTCGGTTTTACCCCAGGCTGCTCCTATTTTCTCCTTCTAAGCTGTGGTTCATGCCTATTGGCTTGAATTTAAACCAAGATCTGGGGCAATGGTGGCTAAGGTTTTCCATGAGTTCAAACATGTTCAAATTATGCTTTCTGGGTTGGAATTTTCTAACAACAAATATCTCTCCACGTTGGCGACTTATCATCTTCATATATATACAAAAGAGCTAGTACGCTGTCCTTTATAGGCCGGACTACTTGAAATCCAATCCTTGCTCCGGGTTCGTATGAGGACTGAAGGGGTTACATCAATGGAACTCTCCAATCTGAGTTCAGCTCCAGGTTCGTATGAGAACTGAGGGGGTTGCATCAATAGAACTATCCCTATTCCAAGCTATTGAGCTCACACCATTTACAGCATCTAATTTTTATGAGTAAGAAAACTAATGTTTAGGTTAAATAGTTTTCCTTTCCTACCATGCGTATACTCATTAAAAATTGTTTAAATTTGTCTGCAAAAAAACTTTTAAAACGTAAAAAAACATTTCAAGTACAGTAGGCCAAAAGAAACGATCATGATGTCAACATTTTTTATGTTACATTTACAGTATATTTGATATGAACGGGATAAAGTTGATCCACAGAAGAATAAATATAATAAAAAATGTTCTCCTTCTTATAGAACCTGGAATATTTCGGAAAATTGTCTTTTTTCAGTTTTTTCTGTAACCTGTTCTAAAGGCCAGGTTTCCATTTTTTTCATTCATTCTGCTAATTCAATTTATTTGGACAAATATTTTTAATCAAGATTTTTGAGGATTGGAAAATGTCAATATATATATTTATATATATAATTAAACCTTATTGGTTTTTCTTAAATACCTTTTTTAATCTGAAAAAATCTTTTTAAAATCAAGTTAAATATACAACTCTATAGCTTTAATTGGTTGCTCCGTTTTCTTGTAACATTTTAGCTTTTAAATGAAAATTTTCAAGTGGCATTTTTCTTAGCACTTCATCAAAATTGTTTTATTTGCATGGATTTTACTGGGGAACTTTTTAATACCCACCGGTCAAAAACCTTTCTTTTTTGAGTTACCAAAAACAAATTTGGTTTTATTGTTACCAAATAAAAAACATAAAAACATCATAATTTCCGCATAAATCCATTCATCCTTTATATAATTCATAATGCGGTATTCTTAATATCAAATATTCCCATTAAAGAAAAATAAATAGGAAAAAGTTTCTCAGTTTTGTAATAAAAAGTATTAATAAATACAATTACATGAGAATTAACAACACGTTTCAATATTGTGAAACCAATAGAAAGCGATAATTTGTATGGTTAACATTTTTTTTTTCAAAACAAAGACACCCACCCCCCTCCCTTCCTACTATTATTTTGTTTTCTATAAATATACAGAAATAATTCTTATTGTATTTACTTTCTAGTATTTCTGTTTCTTTACAATGCAAGAAATATATTCTAATTATTGATACTGCAAGAAATGTATTTTGATTATAAACACTGTACAAAGTGTATTTTGATTCTATGCACTATAAGAAATGTATTTTGATTCTGTACACTATAACAAATAGATTTTGATTCTATGCCCTGGAAGCAATACAATTTGATTCTATACACAGTAAAAATATATTTTGTTTGTACTTTTAAAATTTCAATGTGTTCTCAAAACGGTTCACCGACACAGAGTCAAACGGCTTAAGAACAAACGACCCAGGGACAAACAATATATGGTCAAACGACATAGGGTCAAACAACAAGCGGTCAAAAACACAACATCGGGTAAAACGACAAAGGGTCAAAATGAACAAAACATATTTTATGTATTATTTTAAGGTTAGGTTAGGATAAGACAATTTACGGACCGAGCGCTGCGGCTAGAAGAGGCTATGGGGGCCGAGAGCTGTGGCTAGTAGTTCAAATGAACATAAAACATAACATAAAAAATGTATTATTTCAGGGTTAGATTAGGTTACGACAATTTCTTCTCTGAGCGCTGCGGCTAGGACAGGCTAGGGTGCCGAACGCTCCGGCTATTAGTTCTGATGAACATTAAATTAGTTCTAACTAACCAAAAAAAAGTCTAAATGAAATTTTGCTCGTTTGTCACACTTTTTGACCCTATGTTGCTTTTCCCTTTGTTGCGTTTTTGACCGTCCGTTTGTCGTTTGACCCTTGGTCGTCTAACCCTATGTAGTTTGACCCTTTGGCATTTAACCCTATGTCGTTTGACCCGAGAAGTCGGTGAATCCTCAATACATATCCACAGTTGGGTAAGAAACCAAAGACGACTTTACAAAGAATGAAAAGAGTAAAAAGAGTAAAAGATAATAAAACATAAAGGATGTCAAAAATCAGCGCGAAATAAAAAGATGCTTAAAAATGCCCGTTTTTCATAGAACCTTTATCTCTTTCACACTTCATAATGTTTTTTGTTAATTTTAAAAATTTTTTTTTTTAACATTACAAATAAATCTATAATTTTTATTTCTAAAAGTTGTTAGTACATCGTCGATTCGTCGTGGATTACCACTAATTTATATTAAATATATTGTAAACAATAAATATGTAACTTTCCTTATCCTTTCCTTTCCTTTTCCTTTTATTTCTTTTTTTTATATTTTTTTTTGATTCCTCTAGTAGTCAATAATCACGTAAATTATTTAAAGGGACAGTACAGAATAAATGAGGAGCATGTCCGATTCATAACAGTTCCCTTGAAATCTTACTCTGATCAAAAATGTGGAAGATAATGTTGTTTTACTAGCTTAAAAAGTTCTTAATTCTAAAATTTCTACATTGTTTTAAACTTGATCCGACAAAGCTGTCAAGTTTTCACATGGTGACTGGCTATTACGTTTACAGCCCCTTTAATCTGTCCCTTCAATCTGTCCCTTCAATCCGTCCCTTCAATCTGTCCCTTCAACCTGTCCCTTCAATCTGTCCCTTCAATCTATCCCTTTAATCTGTCCCTTCAATCTGTCCCTTCAATCTGTCCCTTCAATCTGTCCCTTCAACCTGTCCCTTCAACCTGTCCCTTCAATCTGTCCTTGTAACAAAGTTTATAGAGATCTATTATGCATCAAATCCAATTTGATTTTTAACAAGTTCTATAAAACCTGTTGGCATTTACTTGACATATTGTGAAAGGACACGAAAAGGATATTTATTAGTTATTGATTAGAGAGGGTTCCACAAAAATAAATCTTGGGAATATGTAAAAAGAATGATAACAACAAATATTTTTGTAAAATTAAAAATATTTAGGTTTGGTGCTAAGTTTAAATCCAGTGCGTAAACAATTCAATTTTAGAATTTAAAGAATTATCTGAGAAAAAAATGAGAATAAAAAAAATAATATTGAATTTAATAAATTTCTTTTAAATCAGGACGAGAATTTTTTTACAATATTTAAGGATAGAAAAGAGCTGCATATAATAATTTTGTTGGAGACTTCTTGAGGAATATTATTTTCACTGGAGACTTCTGGAGGACTATTTATTCTCCTGGAGACTAAGGGAAAACCGTCCAGTGTAGTCTCCAGATCAATATTTCATTGGGAGTCTTCAGAAATATCAATATTCCTCCAGTAGTCTCCAGTAATATCAATATACCTCCAGTAGTCTCCAGTAATATCAATATACCTCCAGTAGTCTCCAGTAATATCAATATGAAATAAATATCGTAGTGAACCCTATATTTATAAACCTAAACCTAAACTACGTAAAATCTGTATTGCGATTAACCTAATTATTTATAAACCTATGTTCGGGATAGCTATATGTATCATTTCTGCACTAGTTAATTCTATGAAAACCTATTTGTCCCTGTACTATAAAACTGTTAAATTAGTTAACCATGCACTTTTGCTTCATTAGGTATGTATACAATACACCTAGCTATTAATCTTGTGTAGAGAAGCAATACAGAGTTGTATCTGGGATACACATTAACCCTAAACAGGCTGGGGGGGGGGGCGTTTGGTGCCCCCTGTAGTTTTTTTTCCTAGCACTCTCGTTTTTTAGAGGCAAAACATCAAAATCCAATTTTGCCTTGTTTAATGATGAAAAGATATTTTGTGATTTCTTAAAAATAAAACTTGTCAAAATCTTTCCACATCGAAGAAAATGGTTAATTTTCTTAATTAGATTATTATTATTGCGCCTCTAAGCAAAAAATGTCACTAAATCTAAACCGTTAACAGGCTGTGGGGGGCGTTTCCTGTAGTTGTTCAGTCCCATTTCATTTTTGACACTATCACCGTGAAATTGTTTGACTTTTAATGAATAGTAATTCAAAGGATTTTTTGTAACAATTTTTTTTTACGTTATAGGGTAGAGTAAAAGGCGGAATTCTTGTCTGTGAAAAAAAAATCTGAAATAGCCCATAACTTTTTTGTGACTAAAGTTACAACCCTCCTTAGCACCCATCCTATTAAAGTTATTTTTTTTCTATGAGCTGACCTTGCAAAATTGGGCAATGAACATGCATTTCAACCCTAAGGCCTTTTTCTAGGGGGGGGGGGACCCCCCAACCTTTATATGGTTAAAGATTACAGATAGCGTATGAGGGATACATATTAAAGATTACCAAGAATGTATCAGGGATATATATCAGGATTACAGAGAGTTGTATATCTGGGATACACATTTAAGATTACCGAGAGTGTATTAAGGATACATATCAAGGATTACAGAGAGTTGTATATCTGGGATACACGTTAAAGATTACCGAGAGTGTATTAAGGATACATATCAAGGATTACAGAGAGTTGTATCAGGGATACACGTTAAGGATTACAGAGAGTTGTATATCAGGGATACACGTTAAAGATTACCGAGAGTATATTAAGGACACATATCAAGGATTACAGAGAGTTGTATCAGGGATACATACTAAAAAATACAACAGCATCTTATCGGTATTGATAGAGATTGAGTACTATTAAGGAACGTAGAGTTTGTGATTGAGTTGTATCTTGTAAGACAGATACCTAAGGATACAGAAGGGTAAAACAGTATTGTTACAGACTTAAGATAACTTATTGAAGTAAGGCATTTGCTACACATATCAATATTCCTCTAGTAGTCTCCAATAAAATCAATATTCCTCCAGAAGTCTCCAAAAATATAAATATTTCTCCAGTAGTCTCCAGTAATATCAATATATAATATTCCTCTAGTAGTCTTCAGTCATATCTATATCCATATTTTAGTCTCCAGTAATATCAATATTCCTTCAGTACTAGTAGTCTTCAGTAAAATCGATATCCCTGCGCCGTCCTGTATTCTCTAGTAATATCAATATCCTTCAAGGAGTCTCCAGTAATATCAATATTTCTCCAGTAGTCTCCGGTGAAATCAATATCCCTCCAGTAGTCTCCAGTAAAATCATGATTCCTCTAGTAGTCTTCAATGAAATTGAAATGTCTCCAGTAGTCTCCAGTGAAATTAATATTTTTCCATAAGTCTTTAGTAAAATCAATATTTCTCCAGAAGTCTATAGTGAAATTAATATTTTTATCGTGTTCTCAAGTATACTTAATATTCCTCCACTATTTCAATATTGGGGGAGAAAAAAAATAAACTCCTGTAACTCATTGAAATCATCATTTATGTTTTCTTGTTTAGTTTTTTCTGTTTAGTGTCGCAACAATTTATTTTGTATTAGTGTGTAATATTAATATATGATGCAGGGTGTTTGTCTAATATTATACTATGGAACGACAAGTAAAAAAGGCGGGTCCTTATTGGTATTTATAGGTTCCTAGAAACATTTGGGTTAAGGACGCTTTGTGCCCCTATTCTAGTTTTAATTTTAGCATTTAAAGTTAAACAAATCGCCATGTTTCTGCTTTTAAATTAAAGGGATCTTTTAAAAAGTAAAATTTTTCTCAAAGAAAATTATCCAGTTTTGACAAGTCATAAAAACACACGGTTCAAAAAAAAAATTTAATTTTTTCTCAACATGCCTTCACTTTTGTGAATTTTGGCGAATTTAAAATTGGAAATTTTTCATCTAGGGAAAGTGGAAATCATAACTATTTTTAAGCCCTAACTTTTAAATCCATATTGATGTATTATATGTTAAAATTATTAGTGCAAAGTTGTAAACCTGTGAATATTCAAACTTTGACTTATTTGACTTATAGCAAAAAGTTTAAGAGGTTGACTACATTAGGCTGTTAAAATTGAACCTTAGAAATAAAAAATAAAAATGGAGTCACGTAATTATTAAAATAAATTAGGCAAAAATAGGAAAGAATCAAAAAGGAAGGCTAGAAACAGTTGATTTTCTGTAAATTTTCCTTTAACTTTTCGAATTTTTTGGCTAATTTTCCATTTTTTTTTGTTAGTTTCCCGTAAGTTTCTGTTCATTGACTAAACTTTGGGAAAACTTAGGATAAGAGAGGAGTAAAATAAAATAATGACTTAAAAATTCTTAAAAAACAAGATATTTTTACGTACTCCCAATACGGAGGTTGACATTAAGTTGGATTGATATTTCGTGTGTTTATATTCTTAAAATGCTTCCAGTCCCACTCATGGACTCAATGTGTAGAGACTTGGAAAATAGGCCTGAACCATGTTTAGGCCTCAGTTACGGATGTGCTTGCTTGTTACATTTAACCCCCCCCCCCCCTCCCTCTCGGCAACCCCTCCCTCTAGCATAAAGGAACTCAGCCTTGGCCACAAAATCTGAACCATATTTTTCAGTGACAATCCTTTAGAACTTTATTTGAGGAAAAAATTTGAGGACAATACCCCTTTTTTTAAATTTCAGAGGAATAACGAGGAAATATGTAATTATCATTTCTGCCCAACCTAGGCCCTGAGGGTCATTTTAAATTATGTTAGCAGTTCTCTGAACATTCTCTGAAAAAAGTTTAGGGAACAAAAATTTCAGAATTTGAAACTTAAAAGTTCTGTAAAAAAGCCCTACAAATAAAATTTTTTTTTAATAATCATATTATTGTAGGACTTTATATTATAGAACTTTTTCCGTGTTCCAGTACGATTTTGTACAAAAACGGGAAAAAAGTTTTAAAAACTAATAATTCTTAAATGGGCTTCAAGTTAATCAAATAAAACTATAGGGGAATATAGAACAGCCCCAGGGGCCTGCTTATATAATACCACTGTGATCAATAAGTTTCTAGAAGTCTCAGCTCTAATTTTTTTCTAAGTTCCCCATTCTTGGCCAGGTTGGCGTCAAGCAGCATGCTGTTGTGATGTAAGGAGTGTTCTCCTAAATGTGGATTTGCTTCGTTATCACAGCATAGGAATATCTAGAATATTGACCAGAGAAAAAGGACACCATCAAGACCCCGAAAATGGTCAAAAATATAGAAAATTGTTCAAACCATATAGGCAAGGGTTCTAGAAGTATGTTTGCCAGTCAGTATTATATGTGCCTTTAAATTCTAAACAAAGTTGTAAAGCAGGATTAAAAAATGACAAAAATGCGGGCAAAAATTCTCCAAAATCTTTGACATAGGACCAAAGGGATGACATTAAATATGTATCTCGTATGTAAATCAAGACCAGAAAACTCATCAAAATTCCTTCATACACTAAATACTTGATCTCTCTTTTCTTTTGGTGGTTCTTAAAGGGTCTAAAACAGACTTTGATCAAGTTTGAAACCATTTTAAGATTTTTCTTGCTGTGACGATGAAGCTGATATACTTCGGGAGAACGCTCATCACAATTACTACAAAGATCTGATTATAATCAACTGATCTGAAAAATAGTCCGGTATAAATATAGTGAACTTTCAAAAAAAAATGTCCGGGCTGAGACTTCTACATTCTACAAGTTACCCTAATTCTTTTTTAGCAAAACTTATTGACACACCTCGTAGATTGGCTTTTGTTGTCGTTATATATTTTACAATTATACATTTGTTCCTGGGATTAGAAAAAGTTTCCTGCGACTATATTGGCAGTCTCCATGCTAATTTAAGGAAAAAAAAGGTTAAAAAGAATTCAAAAACATAGCAGTTAGGTCTTTATTTCCAGTGACTTTTTTCCTAGGACTTGTTGACATTTTGTGAACAAACTTTAAATTTGTTGAAAGTTCGGTAACAAGATGTTGTTGAAAATTTGATTATGAACATTGAAAAATCTTTTCAGTACATCCATATTACTTCATAGACACTAAATGTAACGATCAAGATAAAAACTTGAAAGAAAAGATAAAAATTTAAATCTCTGCTAGAATGAACAGGAAACATTTTGCTGAGATTTTATCAATAAAATTCAAAGCGAGAAAGATCTGCAGCAGCAAACCTCAGCAAATTATATCCTAGACTTTATTCCGCGGGGTAGGGTAGGGTTAGAGCCAGGAACTTTATTCCGTAGGGTAGGGTAGGGGTAGAGCCAGGAACTTTATTCCGTAGGGTAGGGTAGGGTAGGGGTAGAGCCAGGACCTTAATACCGCAGGATAAGGTGGGTGTAAAGCCAGGAACTTTGTACTGCAGTGTAGGGTGGGGGTAGAGCCAGGAACTTTATACCGCAGGGTAGGGTAGGGGTAGAGATAGGAACTATATACCGCAGTGCAGAGTAGGGGTAGAGCCATGAACTTCATACCGTACTCGTAGGGTAGGGTAGGGGCAGAGGCCAGAATTTTATACTGCAATGGTAGGGTAGGGGTAGAGCCAGGAACTTTATACCGCAGGGTATGGTATGGGTAGAGCCAGGAACTTTATCCCGAAGGGTAGGGTAAGGGTAGAGCCAGGAACTTTATATCGCAGGGTAGGGTTGGGGTAGAGCCAGGAACTTTATACCGCAGGGTAGGGTAGGGGTAGAGCCAGAAACTTTATAACGCAAGGTATGGTATGGGTAGAGCCAGGAACTTTATCCCGAAGGGTAGGGTAGGTGTAGGGACAGAAAATTTGTACAGCAGGGTAGGGTATAAACGGAACTTTATACCGCAGGGAAGGGTAGGAGTAGAGCCAAGAACTTTAGAGTTGAGTACTTTTGAATAAATTAAAATTAAGTTGGTTTTGTTTTACTTTTATCCTATAAATGACACTTTTGAAAATAAAAGTTAACATGTTTTTTAAATATTAAAACGAATTATCGAATGTCTGTTTTAAGATATCTTTAACTCGATAAGAACTTGAGTTCACACTAATCCGTTCTTATTATAAAATCGCATCTCTGAGATAGGATTAAACATTTAATGACATTTCAAATTTTCCAAAATATACTTTTTATTTCAACTTTCTTTTATTTCAACTTTATATATAAAAATATTGTAACAGTATGAAGTAAAATGATTTTCCAAGAGAACTTCTAGTTTTGCGAAGTTTAATCTAATAATATTTATTTCAGAATATATTTGAGGAAAGATGGTTCTCCAGCTCCTTGCGGGTTTACCATCAATTCTTCTTCTTATCACACCAACCTTCGCCTTAAACGTCTGTAAGCTACTTTACACAAGATTTAAACATTTTAAAATATGAAATATAAAATATAAAAGAAAGAAAGAAATTTTCTGCCACAAACTCAAATGTTCTAATCCTAACATATATCTGTGCAAGCTGATGGTGTAAACCTTTGATATTTCAAACTCAGATCTTTTGGTCTAGAATAATTCAAAGTTTCAAATATCAAAAGTCTACGACTTTGGGTTGCCAAGATATACGGATAAGAAAATCAGAGTGGTAAAAACTTAGTTGCAATTTATCCTAAGGGGTACAAGAGCACGGTATATAGACGTATACAACTGACTTCGAATAGTCCAATGAAAATAAAATAAAGAAACATATGTCAATCGTGCAGTGTAAACAGACCCATATGTTTATTTTTTAGCTTCTAGTAAAACTATTTTCAATATAAAACATCAAGAACACATGAGAATTCTTAAATATCGAATTCCATTGTTTTATGTGATTTTAATAATAGTGTTTGTTTCTAGTATTTGTTTAAACACTTTTTAAAAAAGTAGTTTAACTTTCCATATTCAGTTCAACAAGTTCTCGCTTTTTATTGAATCTGGCCTCAGGATATTAAAGGGAGAGTTTGCGAAAAATGAAAATGGGGTAATACTGAATCATAATCAAACTCGCTAGTAGTTTTAGTTATGATCTATTTAAAATCTGAAATTTACGTATTGTAATATTTAAAGAATCAGTTAAATGATTAAATGGAATTTTACGTAAATATAATTGAACGTACATAGACGCAACAAAAGGAAGTAAAATTCGTAGCGTCGATCCGAATTTGATCAGGATTCAGCCTAATCCCCTTTTATTTTTCGCGAACACTCCCTTCGAGCTAACTATGAGAACTTTGTATATTTCAACCTGAGAACAAATGAAAGACAAAGAATAAACCCTAATTTGTGCCCCTTTCCCTCCATCCCCCCCCCTCCCACTGTTAATATTTTAAAACCTTAGAAGCTTTCATCCACCCTTTTTTTATAAATTTTTTTTTGCATGTGCTATGCTGATTTTTATACATTTTATTAAGTTGATTTGTTATTCTATGTTTGTTTAATTTAAAAAAGTGTTTTGTTTTTTTTAATTATTTTAACACAAAATAATCATATTTTTAACGTGTTCTATTTTAAGATGTTGTTTCCGATAAAAATAACTATATCGCTGACGACTCGACAAAGGTAAAATTTTGATAAATACAGTTTAAAATGGCACCCTTGTCATTTGTAGATTGAAAATACCGTTTGAAATTTCTTTTCATATTGACAGTCAATCTTGGTAATAAGTTTCAAAAGTATTTTATCCAAAACTTAATATGATCAAACATTAAAAGATAACGTCGTTTGTCTGACTCGAAACATTTTTATTTCTGTGAATTCCTTCATTGTTTCTTATGGAAATGCAAGAAATGCGCAGACATTTTTGCAGATAACCCACAAATGAAAATAGACAGTTTAAATAACCAGATATGGTTAGAGATCTAATTTATACTTGATCAGACAAAGCTTTTAACCTTATTTAGCCTGACGTCTGGTTTACTGACTGGCTCTATCTTCTTATTGTGGTACAAATCTGTAACATTTAATACGTTTTTGAAAAGCCCATAGGCTCTGCTTCAGTAATTTCCCAAAAAATGGCAAATTTTCAAAAATAGAAATAGTTTTTGCAAAATCAAGATATTAAGAAAAAATGTGCAAAAAATAATTGCGCAAATTGCAACAAATTATACATTTGACTCAAAATCAAATGTGCAAAATCATTTGCAAAATTCGTAAGCCCTAAATGCGCATTCAAGAAAAACTGAAAATGTGCAAATTCACTTTAAAGGCGTCTGTGAAAAATTTCTGTTTAAAAGTTGTGCAATATGCTTGCTTTTGTTGTTTCCTTTCCAAAGAGCTATAAAATGTTGAAATCCAATGACTGAAATTATAGGTCTATATTTAGATTTAGTCTGGTAAAGGTAGTATAAGGCATTTAGGGAGAACGCCTGAGGACTCAGACAGTAGGAATAAAATCATAAAATCCCAGCTTTAAGACTTAAGTGAGGGGCATATGCTTGTTAGAAAAGCCAGAAAATTTATTGCCCCCAACCCCCCGGTCAAATAGGGTTTAGGGTACCGTTGTAAATCGTGCATTTCCCTCTTTTGATGGATAGCCACTTTAAATAATGCTTACACTTCCTTTAAGGTTGCTTTTGATTATCTTGCCTCCCGTCCAACGGATCCTGTTACTATCAACGCAAAGAAGTTTTCCACTCTGGAAGGAACGGATCCTAAAGTTGTCATAGATAAAGGTGAAATCCCAACACTTGTCATAGATAAAGGTGAAATCCCAACACTTGTCATAGATAAAGGTGAAATCCCAACACTTGTCATGGATAAATATACAATCCAATAAAATGTCATAGAAAAGGGCAAAATTCAAAGCATGTCATAGTTAAATGTAAAATACAGAACATATCAGATTCAGGTAAAATCCCAAAAGTTTTCATTGATAAAGGTTTATTCCCCCAAAGAACTTGTAATAAATGATAGTAAAATTCCAATCTCGTCCTAACATAATCCCAAAGCATTTCATAAACAAAGAGGCAAATCAAAAACAAAACATAAAGGAAAACGTTTTATTTTTTAAATTTTTGTTATTTATTATAACGTCTGCAAGGCACTGCAACACACATAATACTTAAAAATTTTGTGTTTCTATTCCACAGTTTTTGGTCACCACTGTTCACCATTTCAGATATAAAATCATTTTTCGTTCCCCTAATTTTCCCGTGCTAATGTTTTTTTGTCCGCCCATATTTAACTTTATGTTATGATTATATGTAAATACTATCGCAAAAGTAATTATCTACTTATTGGGGAAAACATGAAAAACACTTTTTATTATTATTCTCGAACGAAAACAAGTATATTTTCTTGGACATGTTATATATTACCAAAACACTATCTAAAAAATTATACTTTCTGAGCAAATTTTTATATTGCTTTTCGGACCCCTTAAATAATAATGAGTAATGAAGATTTATTTGTCAAGATGGATGAATTTGTCAAAACGGTTGAAAATTGTCAATTTGATCGATAATTGTCAAAATGGTTAAAATTTGTCAATATGGTTGATAATTGTCAAAATGTTTAAAATTTGTCAATATGGTTGATAATTGTCAAAATGGTTAAAATTTGTCAATATGGTTGATAATTGTCAAAATGGTTAAAATTTGTCAATATGGTTAATAATTGTCAAAAGGGTTGAAATTTGTCAAATTCCTGTCAGATTTTCATAAAGAACCAGAGTTTTTGCCACAAATTTTAATCCCAATATTGCACAACCTGAGATGGAATTTAAAGAACTTGAGCCGCGGTTTAAATCCGCCAATTAAACCCCGGTTTAAAATAAGCGCCGGCGTAAATCTTGAAACATTTGATACAATTTTAAGTGGAACCAACCATATTTAATCCGCGGCTTAAATTTAAACCGCCGCTCAAATTCTTTAATTTCGGCCACTGATGGTTTAAATATTCTATATTATAAAGATTATTTAATCTAACAGAAATCATAGTTTTAAATGCCAAAGCTTTAAAAAGCAAGAAATAAGAATTAGAAAATTTTAGTTTGAGACAAAAACTTCCTTTTTACATCATACGTTCTAAAATTTGGGCAGCATTTTAAAAAGTTTATGTGATAATAAAATTTCCCCCAAAAAAAGAAACTCACAAAGACAATGATCTCTTATCAAAATTATTATAAAAGCACAAACAAAACCGATTTTTTGAATATTTTCTGTCTTATTCAAGTATATATTTCTATAAGTAAATAAATTTAAAAGAAAACCCGTTTATTTGAGAATTATTTAGTTAAAAAAAGAGATTGATTATTGTTTTTAAACGAAAATGTAAATCTGTCTAACGGCTTTACTGTTCAAAGCTTGGAGTCTCCCCAGAAGAAAACATCGATGAATTTAGCTTCAGGGCTGGCAGAGTGCTTCATTGCCTTAACAGACATAGCAGCAGCATCATACTTGTCAGTTGTGAAGGGGGAGGAGGGAACCTTTCCTGTCATCTTCTCCAGGTGATTGCTCATCAAGTTCTTCATGCATAAATACCTCTCTGCCTTCATGCAGCAGTGGAAGAATACCATACGGCGTCCATACTGTTGTTTAAAGTCATTCTTGTTGAAGGCAGACTGAGGGAAGCTCTGAGAAATATCATAGCATGTGTTCATCTCAGAACTTAGCTTCTGAAGGAAGACGGGATCTGAACCAGCCTTGCTGTTTCCAAACCTTTGCTGAATGAAGGAAGGGGAGAACATAGCTTTGTTAATTTCTCCGGCAGCGTCAAGTGCGCCAAGCTCTTGAAGGACACATGAAAGATTACCCAACTTGGTTCCCCAGGCATCATAAAGGTTGGAAAGAGCTTCTGCACTAACCTCAGCTTCTCTCTTCTTCCTTCCATACTGATACTGGTTATTCCAAACATAAGGTTGTGGTTGGTAGGAGTAGAGAGGACTTCGGAGGAACGCAGCGTTAATAGGATAGGGTAGAGATCCAGCTGCCAGTACTGGGGCAGATACTCCACATTTCTTCATGGCATCCATCTGCTGCTTTCCCCAGGCTTCAGCAAACTCATCTCCAAAGCATTGGCAGCAAAGGTTGTAGTTGTGGATCTTGGTCACCGTCTCATCGTCTATCTCATAGCCCTGTAGTTGACCTTGGACCACAGTGTAAAGGACTGTCAATACTACGACTTGACGGATCCTAAAAATAAATAGAATTTTCATCAGCTTTCTTTCTCCGGAATTGACAAGCTGTCTCATTTCTTTTTATATGACAGCTTGACTGTCTGACCTTGCAGGAGTGACGGAAAATAGAAAATAAAACTTTAATTTAAAATCCCAAATCAGACAATTCTAGAAAAAAAATAATGGTAAAGAAAAATTTAAAAAACTATCTAGCAAGTGTATATTTTATAAAATTAAGAAATTTGAAATTTGAAAAAATAAAATGAAAAAGTTTTCAACCCACAAATTTTGATTAATTTTCTAAAAATTTATTATAAGTTCTTACATGTTGTTGGTTTGTAGTGGTTAAACTGTCTGAATCTAGAATCGCTCCGGCGTGGTTTATATAGGCCGGAGAATTTATCATTAGCCCACCGTCATACCATTCATTTAGAAAATAACGCGGTAAGCTAGGTAGCATGTGTGGGGGGCAGGGGGTTGCAAAACCCCCCTAAGGCATCTGTAATTCATATTCAAAGCTGTTTTAGGTGAGCACACAAAAAATTTGACTCATCACAATTTAGTGGAAAACAAAGCAAAAATTCAGATCTTAAAACTTTAATGCTCAAGCGTTTTTCGTCACTGTGTGAATACAACATTGACTAATAATTGATATCATAAAGAGGGTACATTTTAGAAACAGAGACCCATCGAGAATCATGACAAAATATAAATGTTAACAATTAAAATTTTTTATTATGGTATACATGTGATTACAAGAAGGGAAACAATTTGTACAGGACCATTTAAAATCTCCCCCTTTCTACAGGACTATAGTGGGGTTTACATGGTCATTCTAAACCTCCCCCCTTTCTACAGAATTGATGGTGTTTACAGGACCAAACTGAACCTCCCCCTTTCACCAGGACCATTCTAAACCTCTTTTTTCTACAGATCTAGTAAGGTTTACAGGACCATTCTAAACCTCCCCTTTTCTACAGATCTAGTAAGGTTTACAGAACCATTATAAACCTACCCCTTTCTACAGAACTAGTAAGGTTTACAGGACCATTATAAACCTCCCCCTTTCTATAGGACTAGTAAGGTTTACAGGACCATTATAAACCTCCCACTTTCTACAGAACTAGTAAGGTTTACAAGACCATTATAAACCTACCCCTTTCTACAGAACTAGTAAGGTTTACATTATAAACCTCCCCCTTTCTATAGGACTAGTAAGGTTTACAGGACCATTATAAACCTCCCACTTTCTACAGAACTAGTAAGGTTTACAAGACCATTATAAACCTACCCCTTTCTACAGAACTAGTAAGGTTTACAGGACCATTATAAACCTCCCCCTTTCTACAGGACTATTAAGGTTTACAAGACCATAATAAACCTTCCCCCTTCTGCAGATCTAGTAGGTTTTACAGTACCATTTTACACCTACTCCTTTCTTCATAGTTAGTAGGGTGTATGGAGCCATTCTAAACCTCTTCCTTTCTACAGAACCAGTAGGGTTTACAGGGTCATTCTAAACCTCATTCTTTCTACAGGACTAATAGGGTTCACAGGGCCATTCTAAACTCCCCCTATTCTACAAGACTAGTAGGGTTTACAGGACCATTCTAAACTCACCCTGTTTTACAAGACTAGTAGGGTTTACAGGACCATTCTAAACTCACCCTATTCAGGACCATTCTAAACTCACCCTGTTCTACAAGACTTGTAGGGTTTACAGGACCATTCTAAACTCCCCTTATTCTACAAGACTAGTAGAGTTTACAGGACCATTCTAAACTCACCCTATTCTACAGGGCTAGTAGCGTTTACAGAACCATACTAAACACTCCGTATTCTACAAAACTAGTAGGGTTTACAGGACCATTCTAAAGACTCCGTATTCTACAGGGCTAGTTGGGTTTACAGGACCATTCTAAACTCTCCATATTATACAGGGCTAGTAGGGTTTACAGGACCATTCTATACACTCCGTATTCTACAGGGCTAGTAGGGTTTACAGGACCATTATAAACACTCCGTATTCTACAGGGCTAGTAGGGTTTAAAGGACCATTATAAACAGTCCGTATTCTACAAGACTAGTAGGGTTTACAGGACCATTCTAAACACTCCGTATTCTACAGGGCTAGTAGGGTTTACAGGACCATACTAAACACTACGTATATCTACAGGGCTAGTAGAGTTTAGTTCAACGCCCGACAAATAAAGCTGTACGATGATTAACGGAGACATCTATGACTCAGTCAAGTTCAAAATGTACGCACCAGCCTTTTTCCGGCGCTACTTCGCGCATTAATGCACCCTAAATTCCGCTGTGCGCGTAGAAATTACAGTTATCTAGAAATTTCGTTTTTTGTCTAAAAAGAAGAATATTGGATGAGGTTTTCTGTAATTGTCGATGATTTCATATTGGCTTCAAAAATAACAATTTTTGGGGGCATGCCGTTAGACATTTTGATGCTTTTCATAGCTTTTCCTTTTTCTTTTCTTTTTAAAGTTAAAAACAATGTTTAAGGAATCTATGTGGTAAAAAAAGGACTACAGACTTAACTTTAAATGACTTTCCATTTAATTATATTTAGAGTTATGTCCTAGTTTAAACCTTTTTTACTAATAAGCTTTTTTTTTAATCCAATTGAAAATTGATTCTTTATAATTGTGGTTACTTTAAACAAGTGACCATAGCGTCTTTATGCTACAGAGACAATGAAGGACATTGTCACAATTAAACATTTGCCAAGTTTGTAAATGACGGATCACTTTAAATTACAACTTTTGTCCCTTTAAACCAGGTAAAAACTTTTGCTAAAAATGCAAAATTTTCCACACATATTTTTTTTGAGAATTTTCGTTTTCTTTCACGAAAAAATGCGAATTTTTCAGGGAAACCAAAAATATTTGCGAAACTTTATTCCATTTTACTGGAAAGTTAGGACGAGTCCCTTTAAGCCTACCCGAAGTAAAGTTAGGATGAGTCCCTTTAAACATACTTGGTGAAAAGTTAGGACGAGTCCCTTTAAAACTACCCGAAGTAAAGTTAAGATAAGTCCCTTGAAACCTACCAGGAGTAAAGTTAGGATGAGTCCCTTTCAGCCTACCCGGAGTAAAGTTAGGCTGAGTCCCTTTAAGCCTACCCGATGTAAAGTTAGGATGAGTCCCTTTAAGCCTCATTAGAGGTCTAATATGAGACCATAGGAATAATAATACCCTTTCTTAAATGCATAGGATGCATAGATGCATAGTTTATATACATTTTATATATCGTTAACGTCATATATTCATATATACCATGAAGCATAGGATGCATAGATGCATAGACTTATATAAGAAATATATACAAGTTTATATATGGCTGCATAGGATGCATAGGATGCATAGATGCATA
>NW_019397659.1:20078-22174 GCF_000591075.1 Eurytemora carolleeae | reverse complement strand
TACTTAGTTGTCTAACATAGTTTTCATAAAATAAAGTTGTAAAATCAATATTTTAGATAAAGCTCATACACAGTAACTGATTAGACTATTCCATAGTAAATTCCATACATATTATTATTATTATTAAAGTTTATTAAAATCTATAAATATTCAAAACGCCTTGTTCGTAGAGAGTTTTTTCTTTGAAGCTGGATAAGATATCAATAGGAATATATATATGATATGCAACTTCTGGTTTGTCAGAGGATCTTACTTTTCCTCTCCAACCCTATAACATAATAAAAAAGATAAATTTAAAACAGAGCACAAGAGCATTCGTGAAGGGGGGGGGGGAACATTTTTTTTGTCCCCCCTTGGCAACATTGTGCCCCCCTTGAAAAGAAATGCATGAGTCACTTTAGTAGAGAAACCACAGATAAAAATTATCAGTTTTCAAAATGGGAAACATGAATATTTAATGCTATACTTGATCAGACAAAGCTTGAGGGGTATTGTTGTGAATCAATACTGCTTCCAAAATCAAGAATCCTTGGGTTTATTCAACAAATCTTTTCAATATTGTTTAGTTTGAAATACTCATTTAAGCCTACTCGGAGTAAAGTTAGAATAAGTTTCTTGAAACCCACCCAGAGTAAAGTTAGGCTGAGTCTCTTTAAGCCTACCCGGAGTAAAGTTAGGATAAGTCCCTTTAAGCCTCCCCGGAGTGAAGTTAGGATATGAGTCCCTTTAAGCCTACTTAGAGTAAATTTAGGATTTGAGTCCCTTTAAGCCTACCCGGAGTAAAGTTAGGATGAGTCCATTTAAGCCTACCCGGGGTAAAGTTAGGCTGAGTCCCTTAAACCTACCCGGAGTAAAGTTAGGATGAGTCCCTTTAAATCTTCCCGGAATAAAGTTAGGCTGAGTCCCTTTAAACCTACCCGGAGTAAAGTTAGAATGAGTCTCTTTAAACCATACCCAGAGTAAAGTTAGAATAGAAATCCCGCAGCATTCATTATCTTGCTTACAGCCACAGGGTGTAAAAAATTCATTTATTATTTTGCCAAAGGATAAAATAATTAAAATATCTAAATTCTGATTATTTGTGGTTTGGTTTATTTTTTAAAGGTAACAGTTTTAAAAAATTAATGAATTTTTTTTCGGTATCACAAATAATAAAATAATGTGTTATTTAAAATTTTTTGTTCCAGGATGGATTTTAAAAACAAAACAAAAATCAAGAACATTAATATTCAACGCTCTGCTTAATTCTTAACTTTAATCATAACTCCGTTAAGAGATTCTGCCGAATCATGTTATTTATGATAAAAATGGGGGGAGGGGAGGTATTTTTATAATAAATTAGGAAATAAAGATTACTTTTAAGAATCAATATACGGTCTGACCACGTTTTTTTATTTATATTTATTTTAAGCTTTCACTTGGAGTCATTTTTTTCTTTGTAGAAAATTTGCCTGAAAGGGACTGTTTTGTAATTTCAAGTGATCATCCGCCCGCTCAACGGTACCTTTAAAAACATGTTTAAAAACATATTAGTTTAAAAAATGTTTAATTGAGACATCTTTCATTGTCTTTGTTGTAGTGTAATCCGAAATTTACTTTTATTTACAGAGAAACCACTTTAATGAGTACCGTTGTTTTTCGGACACAGCATTTTCAATTATTGAAATTATACAGTCCAGCATTAAACATGTTTTGTACATAAACACAAAGGGTGAAATATTTTTCAAAAATTTGGGAGGAATTAGTTTCAACTTTTCAAGTAGTAAATACTATAATTTTATTTTTTAATTCTAAGAAAAAATTACAAAAGGCATTTTTCGCTAAAATTAAAATTGACCATCGCAAATGGCTTTTTGTTTGATAAAAAACCGATAGTGTGTTTTTTCTTCTCAAAATATGTCGATATGAGCAACAAAAGATCCGCCTTTTCAATCCATATTCAACGGAAAACATTGTTTTACAAAATAGTGAAAAATATCCAAGTTGAACATGAAAAACTAGGGAAACAGCTGATTTTGTGAATTCCCTAATTTGTTCCACTTTTCTGCTCCTAGATCGCATATTTTTTTATATTTTACAAACCTTGTATATATTTC
>NW_019397659.1:17981-19915 GCF_000591075.1 Eurytemora carolleeae | reverse complement strand
TCATTAGTCTCTCTGAAGTACATTTGATGCTGTTATACAAAGTAAATAGCTTTAACGTACCGGGCACCCAATTTGGGATTGTCCGGTACTATGGGTAGGGTGCTAACAGCTGCCTCATAATAGTTATTAAATCACTTATTAAGTGAAATGGGTTTAATTGTTCACACTGCACAATTACTGAACATCAAGTTTATTCGATTTTTTAAAATACACTTCCTATTCAAGAATTTTCAGTTTTTCATTGTAATATTATGTTTTGGTTCTAGTATGCGGTGACCTGGATGCTATGATTGACGGAGGTCAAACTCCTGACCTTCTGCTTGACCTCACTAGAGGAGGGGTTAATAGCGAGGTCGTCAAATCTCTTAGGGAGGTCGCAGTCATTCGTTTTCAAAAGTAAAACTAAATTAAAACTAAACACTGTTCAAAGTAATTTATTAACATATTTAGTTCGGAAGAATTTCGATTTATTTTCAAAGAATGTTGTTTTATTTCTCACAAGTAAAACTTAACACTGAAAATCGAACATTTTGTTTGTTATTTCGAACATTTCGAAATTGCAAACATAAACCCGAGGGGGCAGCCCAAGGGTTTATCATTGAATCCTTAGGGTGTTTAAATTTCCATTGATACTAATCTGTCTGAGATTAAATGACATTCCTTTTTAAAAGGGGTGGGATTAAATGAAAATTGTTGCATACCAATAAACCAGCTTTTTATAAAGGAATGCCCAATTCACAACGGTACCTTCATAACCTTTATTTAATATGGTTGTTGTTCTAGCCTGCACAGTGTTTAATTCTAATATTTCCTCCATTAATTGTTTCAAAAGCAAAATATGCATAAATCACTGTTGCACCACAGATGAAAAAAAAGCATTTGAAGGGAACTGTTGTAAATATCACATGCAACTCTAGTTTTGGAGGTTCGCTTCAAATTACTTTTTCAGACTCTTTAATATCATTAAACTACAGTGATAACCAGAAAACTGTAGAATATGAAGACGACATTAAAGCAATACTAAAGTGTATTTGAAGTTATTACAAAGCAAATAACTTAAAGTCGGGTTAATAAATCACTTGGTTTACAGTGCACAATTCTGTGCCTCATGTCCATTAGATTATTAAAGTTATAAATTGAGTCTCAAAGTCGAGTTCCTATTCCAGATCGTTATCTGGTTATTGTATACTATATATTATATATTGTATATATCTGGTATATTATGCATATATTATATCTAGTATATTTGTTAAATATTCCTTAGATTAATTCAACAAAATAAATAATATTTATTTATTTCAGGGAATGGAAACAATTGACTATGGAGCAAAGTAAATATTTGATCCAGGTATTCAAAATTTTATCAAATTCAGAATTTTAGATTTTAGTGTAAAATATTTCTTTTGTTTCTTTATAGAAAGTTTTTGCTTTTTCTTTGTATTCAAAGGCATACACCTTAAATGTAGCCAAGCAAAAGTCTATCACTAAGGCTAGAAGCAAGCTCGTAGTTGTTCTGAAATTACCATGTTTTGGGCTGCAAAAATTTAAAAGTCGAATTGCGACACTTTAAATTCGACCCAGTCAAGAAAATTGAATAACAACTGTTGCAGCTGCCTGGGTCTTAGTGTAGTTAAAAGTTATAAAATTAATTATATCAATTTGAAAAATTCAAGTAATTTCACATTAAAATTAGTAAAATTATTGTCGAGATTAAAATGCAATCCATCGAATCTATTTAAAATTTCATGTTCTTTTCTTATTCTAATGCGTACAAGTTCAAATCCATCCAATCAATATAATTGTTAAAAAATATGGATGTGTTCATGGTATATAGCTGCTGAGTACATTGTACAGATACAAAATATAAGTCTTAAACCGGAATTCACAATTGACGTCATAAAATTACTCCCCTCCCCCTCCCCTTAGTCCTAGAT
>NW_019397659.1:0-17523 GCF_000591075.1 Eurytemora carolleeae | reverse complement strand
TCTAACCTCTCTGATGACACCCTGACATCCTATTGTTTAGGTCCGACCTCCTGGCGACACCCTGAAATCCTATTGTTTAGGTCCGACCACCTGGTGACACCTTGACATCCTATTGTTTAGGTCCGACCTCCTGGTGACACTATGACATCCTATTGTTTAGGTCAGACCTTCTGGTACACCCTGACATCCTATTGTTTAGGTCCGACCTCCTGGTGAGACCCTTACATCCTATTGTTTAGGTCCGACCTCCTGGTGACAACCTGACATCCTATTGTTTAGGTCCGACCTCCTGGAGACACCCTGACATCCTATTGTTTAGGTCCGACCTCCTGGTGACACCCTGACATCCTATTGTTTAGGTCCGACCTCCTGGTGACACCCTGACATCCTATTGTTTAGGTCCGACCTCCTGGTGACACCCTGACATCCTATTGTTTAGGTCCGACCTCCTGGTGACACCCTGACATCCTATTGTTTAGGTCCGACCTCCTGGTGACACCCTGACATCCTATTGTTTAGGTCCGACCTCCTGGTGACACCCTGACATCCTATTGTTTAGGTCCGACCTCCTGGAGACACCCTGCCTGATATTATCAGATCACTGGTGACTGATCTCAATATCACCAATGCTGGAATACTCTACGATGAAAGTTTCGGTCAGTTTAATGAATCAAAAGAATTGAATCTTTGTCACAAACTCAAATTATCCAATTCCTATATATTCTTAACCTGATGATGTAAACATTTGATATTTCAAACTGTAATTGGTCTGTCAGATCAAATAGTCGAAGATTGAAATATCGAAGTTTTATGCCATTGGTTTGCAACAATATGGGGAATTACTTTTATATAAATTTTAATGTTTAATTAAATAGTTTCTATTAATGTAAAAAAACGTTCTTCTAAAAAAAAGAACATTTAGTGTACATCTATATTCAGTTGTATATTACAATTCATTTATCGCATATTCGCATCCACAATGGTAAACACAATATTTTCTAAAAGTAAAGGAATTTACAGTCCTTTGAAATCAACCAACGGGTAAAGGGAAAATTGTTCCTTTGATTGGGTCTTTGCCACAAACTAATTTTTTCTAATCTCCATATCTTTGCAACCTGATGTTTCAAAGATATCATATAGGGATCAGAATATCAGATTGTGTGGCAAAGACTCAATTCCTTTGACTGCAGAACATTATGTGTGTTCCTGAAATGTCATTCAAATGTTATATTTCATTTTTATTTGATAATTGTTTAGTTATGGATCACAAATACAGAAGCCTACTGCTCAACCTCCCAACTAGGAACAATATTAAATATTTGAAAAAACATACAATCAATTTTTTTTAAATGATAAAATTTTTATCAAAGAAATCAATTAAACATGGTTCCCATTTTCATACAGTGAGACCCTTCAAACTTTGGAATAGGAAGATGACTGTAAGACTGTTATGAATTTAATTGTCTATTTTAGAAGTGCATTTATTGCTTCTGTTTAGAAATACATTATGAATAACGCGGATATAAAAGGAGAGGAAGATTTTGCAGATTAAGGATTTTATAATCCTCCTTCGGGGATTTGATCCTCTACTAAATTAACAACAAAAACGGCAATTTTGCAGTAGGGTGTACATGTAGCAAATATCGTGTAAGTACGCTGTAAACCTGCAGCACGTTGTTGATATGTTTCAAGAAATTCTTATGGAGAAGGTGTTTACTCATTCACAGATCCATTTCAAGTAATAGGATGTTTATATAGCCATGCATATAACTGGATAAACTATATTTGATTTAAATCAACATCAAAAGACTGCTTAGCTATCGTCTTCCTATTCCGCATCTTGATGGGTCCCACGCGCTGTATGAAAAATAAATCCCATGCAAACTTTGTTCAAAATTTAAAATGAATTCCTGTTAAACTAAAATTTTAAATTTGAACTCAAAATTCTTGACATTTTTTTTTTGTTTCTGCTGCACAATTATCTAATATTAATTTGTTGAGTTTAGGCATATAATTAAACCTCTGGAAACTACAGATGCTGGAATTAAGGATCAACTAACCAGGGATTAAGGATTAATGAGCCTCCATTATAAAATCCCCTCAATTCTCTCATATTATTCACTGTATANATAGTGCAAGGAGCAGCTAGTTACCTGAGTTATATAGTTCTACAGGAGCAGCTACCTACCTGAGCTGTATAATTCTAGGAGCAGTATATTTACCCAAGCTGTAAAGTTCTATAGGAGTAGCTAGTTACCTGACCTGTATAGTTCTATAGAAACAGTTTGTTACCTGAGCTGTATAGTTCTAGGAGCAGTTAGTTACCTGAGCTGTATAGTTCTATAGGAGCAGTTAGTTACCTGAGCTCTATATTACTAGGAGCAGCTAGCTACCTGAGCTTTACTGCTTTACAAAATAATGCTTGATTTTTTCTAGCATGTACATCTAAGTTTACAGTGGGTTCTAAAGCATGCAGGTCGGTTCATGCAATGATTAGCATTGTATTAACGAATGATTACCATAGTATTAACGAATGTATTAGAAAATCTTGACCGAGCCCACGGTGATCCAAAGCTAGCAAGCTCTTGCACAAAATTCAATGAGAAATTTGCCAATTTCTTCTTTAAAACAAAAGCTATAAAAAAGTGTTCAATGGCTCAAAAATGTATTTTTAAGTAAGTGAATGAGGGAAAATCAAAGGGAAAGGGGTATCGACACTTTAAAGTCAACCTAGTCTTGAAAATTACTGCAACTTTTCAACATAGCAGGGTTGATCTATGTGCTAGCCCAGCCCTACCCCTCATTTCTTCCTCCTACTTTGTATTTAAATTTCAAAGGAATAAAAGAAAGAGGAAAGAAAAATATTTTGCTAAAAGTTAAAACTTAAAAAGTTCTATTTCTACAAACAACCAAAAACAATAGTGTTTTACACCTAGATGTTAAAAGTAAATTGCACATTTTATTATTTTCATAAATTTGCATATTCAGGAAAAAAAGGATACCCCACACATTCTGAAATTTTTGTTGAATTCACGTCAAATTAAAGTGAATTGGACGGAAGGTTAAAATCTTAAATGTTCTCAATCATAACTTCTCTCTTACTGAAGTGCATTGAAAAGAAAATGGTTTTATTTTCAAATATGGTACTTTCTAGTAATTGTACACAAGTTGAACCAGCAATGTCGCATATATTTGATTATCTTTTTGTTTCCAGTGAGATTTAGAGATAAAAAAGAGTATAATTTCGCAGTAATACGACTCTAAATTATCACATTTTTTTTATTCACCCTGTATGTTTACAATTGGAATAGAGTTTTTGCCACACCGATTTTCTAATCTATATATATCTTTGCCATCCAATGTCTTAGAAGTTTAGAATTTTAATCAATGATTGAACTCTGTTAAGAAAAAAGTAATCTAAGTTTGAAAAATCTAATGCTAATTAACTTACTCAACGAAAGTTAATACAATGTGAAAATGCGAAAATTTAAAATAGACATTTTAACATTTTAGAGAAATTTGTAATTAATTATTTACTTTTAATCAAAAATTCTTTTTCAAAACTTTCCAGCAAGCTTAGTTAATAATCTTGAGATTAAAAATAAACTTTGAGAAAATTAGTTGACTTAATACATTAGTTTACATACAGTTCAGTACCGGCATTTCAGCAGGAAGGTCCTATCTCTTTCTCTCTCTTTGGTATGATACCTGTTCCCAAGGTGGCCCCTACAGCTGTTGCTATGGGGCGAGATAAACACAACCTTTAGTTAACATACTTGACAATGAGTTTTACTCATCGAGTTCTGGGATTATATAGGGAGTGTTTACAAGCTGGTGTAGAGGTGGAGCTAAAACTGTGGTTCAGAGAAGGTATTGAGTACTTCAATTTCTCAAAATTGCAAGCTCCATGGTCTCAGTCCTTAAGAACCCGAAGGAGAAGGAGGAAAAGAATAAAGAGGAGAACATGTGAAAACACAAACCACAATGTCACCGCCCCGTTGGAGGAGAGGTTCATGAGAGCCCCCCAGTCCGAGGAGAGGTCCGTGAGAGCCCCCCAGTCCGAGGTGAGGTCCATGAGAGCCCCCCAGTCCGAGGAGAGGTCCATGAGAGCCCCCCAGTCCGAGGAGAGGTCCATGAGAGCCTCCCAGTCCAAGGAGAGGTCCATGCGGGCCCCCCAGTCCGAGGAGAGGTCCATGAGAGCCTCCCAGTCCGGAGATAGATCCATGAGAGCCCCCCAGTCCGATGAGAGTTCCGGGAAAGCTCCCCAGTCCGAGGGGAGGTCCACGAGAGCCCCCCAGTCCGAGGAGAGGCCTATGAGAAACTCCCAGTCCGGAGAGAGACCCCTGAAAGTTCCGCAATCTGAGGAGAGGTCCGTGAGAGGCCCCCAGTCCATTGTGATTCCGCCAAATGTTGAAGAAATCTCAACTTTAACCCCCCAAAAGAAGAGAAAGACACGCTCTCAATCGTTAGTATCATCCCCTATTCCTCAGCTGGACGGGAATAATAAACATGCAAACTCCGAGTCTGAACCTGATCCAGAGCCTAAAACCCAACCTAACCCTAACCCCGGTGATTCTGAGGAGTCTGGCACTGAATCCGAGACCAGTCCTATATCTAAATCTGATCCATTACCCCCGTCAAATATGGATAACCCTATGTTTGGATATTGCGAAGATAAGCAGTGCCGGTTATGTCCAGTTAAATCAACTGAAAAAGTGGGAAACTACTATGCATGTTTTACAAATAGTTCATTCAAGTGCTGTTGTCAGGCTATACACTGGCATTCTAAAACGAAAATCTGCCTGACATATAATGATATACAAAATCTATAAAAAAAAGAAAATGTACTGAATCCTTTTAATTGATAAAAATAGTGAAAATGTTTAAAAACCAAACATAAAATGTATGTGTAATCGTACAAATCTTAATCAATAATGTATGCATTTAACTTTTTACTGAATAAAAATATTTAGATCTTAAAAAAGTTTACATACAACCAATTCTGTACCCGAAATACATTTTAGAGAATATTAAAATTTAATCTTTCGACACGTCTGATAGTCTGTAGTTTTTATCACAAAAAAAAAAACATCAAAACGGCAGAACGATGGGAAGGTTTATCGATGGTGATAATTTACAAATGTTCCCTTCAAAATTTAGATTGAAAACATATTGGAAATCTACTGAAGAAAACAGAAAAAAAAGGGGATTTTTTTAATTTCAAAATAAAATAGAAAAAAATGGTGGCCCACAGGAAAAAAACTTTTTCAAGCTGAAAAAAGAGATTCTACAGCTAAATATATGTTTATAGATTTACTTTACACTGGCTAAAGTATCCAGAATTTTAGAAAAACTTAATTTTTTTTTCAAATTTTATAAAAAAATCGAGACTTTTTGAGGCTATGCTGCCCCCTCCCCCCCACCCATGGGTTCCATAAAACAATTCCGCTTTCCGGCGATATCGCCATTTATACTGAAATGTACTGTTAAAGTCTAGCTGTGCCGTTCATAAAATTGAGATCGTTGACAAACGGTACTATTAAAAAAAAATGATAAATACGGTTAACGAAATGTTTTGTTTTTACTCTCTAAAGCTAACGGCTACCTAAGAAATAAAGGGTTAACTAACCATTAATGAAGCAGCTTGAAAAAGGTTGGAACATCCACAGCTCTAGCTTTATCTAACATATATATATATTTTATATTCATATATACATATAAAAATAAATAATCAATTTAATATTCAATATTAAAACAGAAAAACATCTTAATTTTTATAGAGGCGAAGAGCTTTGTCATATAGATTACTTGTTGAAGTGCCAGCGTTGCACGTTAAATTTTCCCTTTTTAACAACATTCCCGTTTTCCAAACCATACAGTTGAACCATAAACTACAGTCAACATGTAAGCTCCTTTTGTATCAAACATCCTTTGGGAAACTGCTTAAAACTTTTTTGTAATCAAAGATAATGTCTTCTTTGATAATATTGATACAAACTCAAGCACAAACAGTGTACACTGTACACTTGAATATCCGAGCTGGGTCAACCTTTATACACTGTACACTGTACACTTAAATATCCGAGCTGGGTCAACCTTTACACACTGCACTGTATTTTGATCTTTTTCCTCCGCTGCCCATTTATATATATTAATTATAATTGAAAACTTATGTTCTTTTGATACTGAGAGCTGGTTTATCTTTCTGTGAAAATCACATTTCTATTTTCTGACCCCCCTGCAAATAATATTTCTAGACTAGAACATAAAAGAACTAGATTTGACAGATTATTTTCTGCCAAGGGGGAATTTAATTTCATTAAGTTTTTAATTCAAACTCCACCGAAAGAATCTCTACAATCTTCAACATAGATTAACATTATTTCATTTTCTAAGATGCAAAACCTTTTTAGTGGCGACAAATTAATAAGCGCTTTTGTTCCACTGAAGACAAAGTATAACAAACAAACAAAAAAAATTGACGATAATTTTATTTGGAGGAAAAAAACAGAAGTGGAATAATTGTCAATTTTACTTTCAGCCAATAGAATACAAGCAAACTGTACTTTTCTTTTCACTTTTTAGCACTTCTCGCCCTCAAATCAAAAGTTCCAATGGTGCATAGAATTCTGTTGTAGATTAGCACTATCTTGCACAGAAGGTCCAACCGTAGAATTTTGTTAACTGAGCAAAAACGACCGTTATTTTTATATAATTATTTACATTATATAATTTATATTATAAATTATTTTTATATATATAATTTATCATTTTTATGAAATCGGTTGTTAACCCTTTTCCTGCTGGGGGGGGGGGCAATTAAACCCCCCCCCCCTGTAGTTTTTTTATATAACTCAAAAAGTATTTGTCATAGGCTTTTGAACTTTTATGATTCTTTCCTAAATACCCATGGCCCTCTCTTTAGGTATTAAACCGGGTTTTTAAACTAACTGTCTGAGAATTCAAACAAAAATTTGTTTGCAGATTCTAAAAGTAGAGTATATAACAGCTTTTCAATTTTGTATCATTTGTCATATTTGGACATCAAGCTTGGAATTACAGTGTGGGGTCAAATTGAGGGTTAACGTTTAGTTTTTAGCTATAGGAAGCAATGAATATCTCTTAACTTCTTTAGAACTTCAACGCACAGTTAAAAAAAATGCCTGAATATGCTGATTACTAAGCTCTAAATGTGCCCTGAGGATCATTTTTCTTGTTTACCTATTTCATTCTTTCCTAAAATTTCTTTTTTCTTCTCCTGTTACATTTAAATTAGCTGGCCTAGTTATTAACTTAATCAACTCAGATTGGAGTCGGTGGATATCAACAACTTCTTTGTTCTTGCAAGGTTAACACACCATTAAAAAATTGTCGTCATTTAAAATTACAATTAATATAGTAAAGGATCTTAAGAAGGTAAAATGATCGGAAAGAGAAAAGGAAGCAGTGCTTTGATCATTCTATCTAGAGTTTCGCTCTTGCTACCTTCATTTGATTTTGCCTTTTTTCAACCCTTTTAAAGACTTTCTTTTTTAAATGGTGTTTTTAAAGTCTGGCAAATTTGAAAATGGTATATGGAGTAGCAAGCAGAAAGGGGATGACTGGAGAAAAATATGCTTGGTTTGCTGGAACAAAGGTATAAATATAGAAAAAGTATAAATAAACATGGGAATTAAGGAAAAATTACAAAAAATAAAAGATTGACTTATCCTTTAGTGTATATTCTACTCTAGGATTCTGGTCAAGAGTTTGATCAAACCTGCTGCGAGCGAATGAAAGTTGCATTCTTCCATGCTTCCCCCATACCATCCAATATAATGCGAAGCTTGAAGACTATGAAGAACGGGTTGACCGGCATGCCTGAAGTCGATGCAGGATTCTACTTTGATCTAGCGGTCAGGGCAGCTACCAGCATGAAGAAGCTTATGGCAGGAATCGGATCTAAATGCATTAATATCAAATAATAATTCAAACTTATTACAAGTTTTGTCTTTATTTATCCCAAATAGATTATCAAGTACAATAGATGGCAACAAAGAAATGGACCAATTATGCACGTTGACATTAGTTGACATGTTTTCCAAGATTAAATACAAAAGTCTAAAAACAGAAAATAAAGAACACATGAAATTGCACTAATTTTACTGTAAGATAATCACTTTATTCTTAAATTATCACAATTATTAAAAATTTTGTGGGACACAAAAACTAAGTTGTGACGTAAGAATACAGCTGTACTGAGAGTATACAAATTCTACGTTGCCATCTATTCTAAATCTATTTGATTTATCCCACCATTTTGTAAGTAATTTGTTGATCTTACCGGTTCAATAGCCGTTCAAAATAACGAACTCTTTGAATTACAAACTAAATTTTAAAAATATAAAAAAGATAATCTTAATTAAGAAAAAATTTTGGTAGTTCAATATTTTGAATGAAATGTTAGGAATTATTCTAACAGTGAAGAAAGAAGATAATAAAATTATGGTTATGTTTAAAATATTTACAAATGTATTTAATGATGAAGGAGGAAGCCTTCCCAATTACTCTCTATCCAAGTGCAGTGAGTATACTGAAACAACACCAGTGGCAAGAAGTATTGATCTTCTCTCGGTTTTTAAGGTAAAAATAATATCTCCCCCAAACTCTAATTTTCTAGTCCTTAAAGGTTTTAAATCAGAGCTGGAAACTTTTTCATTGGATAAAATAACCATGATTCCTTGATCTCGATATCTACTGTGGGGGCCCTTTCATGTCAGGGTAATACTTCATCAGCCCACGATAGAATTACCAGGCGGGATTTTGAATAAAGATTAAATTTCTCTGCAGATTAACAAATATGGCGATCAGGCAATGATCTCGATATCCAAGAGTTCCCAGCTCGTAGAAAAACAGGATAAAAGATGTTTTTTTTCACCAACAAAATATCATTGATTTTTTATTCTATGATGAGAGCACTATTTTTTTATTATTAAAGAAAATGGAATCCAAAATATTCTTTGTTTGCTGCAATGCAAGGAAGTCATAGGTCTTGTTTTTTTAGTAATGCAATTAATTTAGAGTTGTTCAAACACACAAAGAACGTTTCCATGGCTTTAACAAGTTCTCCAATAATGGGTGAAGGGGTTAAGTTAATGAGTTATGATAAAAATAGATTAAATTCTTACTTTTTTAGAGAAACCAAATCAAACAAAAAAATGTTTATTCTAAAACATTTTTTGTTTGATTTTCAGTAATATGTAATACTGCAACTTTCTATGATTTGACATATCCTTTAAAATATTTTTCCCTAGCGTATATAGTAAAATAAAAACTCAAACTGATATGTTGTATACAAACTGATATGTTTTATACAAACTGATATGTTTTATACAAACTGATATGTTTCTTTTTAATACTCGATGAACTGAATTTAACAATTGTAACTTTTAAAATATTAGATTTAAAGTTTTCTTACAATCAAGATGTTTTCTTCTAAATGTGTATTTGTAGAGAAAAGTCTGAATAGAAAAGAATTGGTTTAGTTGAGAAGTAAGTTGTGAAGAGTAACAATACTACATGATAACAACTAACAAGCCCAACACAGAGTAGCAAACTTCTCAGATTAACCAGAAAATGCCTTACACAGAGTATCAAACATCTCAGATTCACCAGTAAATGCCTTGCACAGAGTATCAAACATCTCAGATTAAACAGTAATTGCCTAGCACAGAGTAGCAAACATCTCAGATTAACCAGTAAATGCTTAACACAGAGTAACAATACTACATGATAACAACTAACAAGCCTAACACAGAGTAGCAGACATCTTAGATTAACTACAGTGAAACCCTTAATAACGAATACATCGGAAGAATTTATCAAATGTCGTCTTGACAATTTTTCAATGAATTTTATACTATATTACGTAAATTTCAGTTTTTGCGAAAATAAATAAATAGTCATGAATATGCGGGAACAGTTTTAAAGAGTTCCATATAATCATTTAATTAAAAAACTAAAGTCTGCAACATTCCATTATTAGAAAGTGAAGAAGACGACATTTGGTGAATTCTTTCGATGTATTCGTTATTAAGGGTTTCACTGTAGTAAATGCTTAACACAGAGTAACAATACTACATGATAACAACTAACAAGCCTAACACAGAGTAGCAAACATCTCAGATTAACCAGTAAATGCCTAGCACAGAGTATCAAACATCTCAGATTAATCAGTAAAAGCCTACACATAGTAGCAAACATCTCAGATTAACCAGTAAAAGCCTACACATAGTAGCAAACATCTCAGATTAACCAGTACAACTTTAAACGTTCAAAATAGAGCTAAACAAAGTTTCTTAAAGGGAGAGACTGGCTAGACATGGTAGTTGAGCAAAGAGTGCAGAAATGTGTTGTGAAGATTTTTTTTTGATTCATTTGAGACCATAAAATACGTTTTTTTATGGAATATGCAAGAGCAAAATTTCTATCTTTAAAATAGAGCTAAACAAAGTTTCTTAAAGGGAGAGACTGGCTAGTCATGGTAGTTGAGCAAAGAGTGCAGAAATGTGTTGTAAAGATTTTTTTTGATTCATTTGAGACCATAAAATACGTTTTTTTATGGAATTTGCTAAAATCCTCCTGAGGCCTGCCCCCCCCCCCTATTTTAATAAACAAATTTTGGTAAACTATCGATACACCGTAAAAAGGTATTAAAGTCTAAAATGAACCTTTTTGAAAAAATCTCTACCATACAATACTGCACTCGCAGCTTAACTCGTGTTTTAAGAAGACCCTTCACCTCGGACTAACCAGAGTGATAAGCATTCGGTTACTTTTACTTGTAATTAAACGTGTTTTTGTCTATAATTCAATCATCTTTAAACTTACGGATTTGTTTATTTTATACTTTTTCATTCAAAACGTATATGCCAACAAAAAAGTATTTGTAAAAAAAAGGTCAAAATTTCTGTATAAGGGGTGAAATTGTGATTGAAAGTCGCAGGTTCCTGAAATATTGACAGAACAGTTATATCCCAGGGGTCAATATAATTCCCTTTTCAATCCCATTTGGGATTGACAAATTTGAAAGAAATGGGGGCAAATTCTTTAATTGGGGGCAAATTTTTTTTATATGATAATTTAAAAAAAAATTGGGGGCATTTTTTTAAAAATTGGGGGCAATGGGGCAAATGTGTTAGTGGAATTTGAAAAAAAAATTTTAACTGGGGGCATTTTTCTTAAAAATTGGGGGCATTTTTTTTCAAAATTGGGGGCAAAAAATTATTTTTGGATCGAGAAAATCAGCTTTTTTGGGAATTATATTGACCCCTGTTATATCCACGTGCCTTTATTCAAAAATGTCAGATTCTCAATGGTTATGTGTGATCAATAATACATGAGATATTTATCATCTTCTTTTTTAAATTTGATTATTGTGGTTTCTCAGTGGAATATTTTAGTACACATTTCGGTTGAATAATTTTGTTTGTGACAACTCAGAAATACTGAAGCATCTCTTTTCAATTCAGCATGAGTCTGGGAATTTATAAAATATTAACTTCCTTCAAAGAATTTTTTGCAACTTTAAGAAAAAGTATAAATTCGTTCCAAAAGTTAACATCTTGAAGAAAAACAAGTTTAAAATAAAAATGGTTGATTCCCGATTCGTCGTGAAAATGTAACGGGACAGAAAAACATTCCTTTGCAATTGTTTCCTCTTTTTCTTGTACAAAGAAGATAAGAACTGGAAATTATTTATTTTATCTAGTATTTTATGGAACTATCTTCATAAATTGATAATCCCAGGATGTCATATAAAGATTAATTTCATTTTCACTAAAATTTATTAAAAATTGAATGAGAAAAAAATTAGAGTGGGAATCTGCAGTAGATTATTTTAAATTATAACCTTAGAACTGTTATGACTTAAAATTGCAAGTAAAAGGCTTACATATTTTGTTATTCCTCATTCAATCGTTGATGTATTTTTTGGAAATTTTGGAAAAGACTAAAATATACATTTTCCAAACAATTTTTCAACAATTTCATTTTTTTCAAAAATACTGGTTTCTCGAATTTTTTATTCAATGTTCCAAAAATATTTTAAAAATTTTTTATCACATTTTTTTATTTTTACCTAAAATCCGAACAAAATCAAAATTTAAAAAGTTTGTTTAAATCATCGATAATCCCTGTTTTTTATACTCGTAGGTCTCTCATTCAGTTCCCCAAAAAATTATTCAGTTTTTCAAGAAATTCCTGAGTAAAGGAATTGAGTCTTTGCCACAAACTCTGATTTTTTAATCCCAATATCTTTGGAACCAAATGTTGCAGACCTTAGATATTTCAAACTATGAATTCTATTAAATCAAATAATCTGAGTTTGAAATAATAAAGGTTTACAACATTGGGTTCTAAAGATATTGAGGTTGAAATATTTGATTTTGTTTCAAAGACTCAATTCCTTTCTGGAATATTTCTCCGGAAACTCCTGTGATATTTTCAAGACTTGGTCATCAATTTTACGTATTTTTTGGGAAACTGAATAGGAAACTTAGTTTCGAGAAATTTCCCAAGAAATTCTTGACAATTTCTCCGGAAATTCCTGAGAAATTCTCATATCCAGGTCAACAATTTTACGGTTTTTTGGGAAACTGAATAAGAGACTTAGTCCCAAGAAATTCTCAAGAATTTCACAGGATTATTTCTCTGGAAATTCCTTTATAATTCTAAATACTTCATCGTCAATTTAACATATTTTTCAAGTTCCGGTTTTCTCCAACAGGTTCTATTCTATTATGCATGCACTGCAAACTAACAAAATCTGTTTTCTTTGCATACTTATTGATGAAAAGTGATGATTATCTTTAGAACTATCTTAAAGGAGGTATTTTTTTAAATAATAAAATTTTGTTGTCTAAAGATGCAAAATACAAGACAATTTTACTAAGATCCAAAACAACTATAATAATATGACTTAAGAAGTTGGTTATATTTTAAAAACTTTAGGAGTGGCAATTTAGATAGTTTACTACTATTGTTACTCAAGAATATCTATAAGAATATCTCTGAAGATATTCCTAAGGAACTCTTAAGAAAATCTTGGAAATAGTTCACAGGAAATTCCCAGGTATTGGTTCTGAAGTACTTTTCTCTGGAAATTCCCAAAAATGTCCCCAAATTTGGTTGACATTTTCTCCAGTTATTCTTTAGAGTTGGTAACAAGAAAGTCGCTGGAATTGGTTTCAAAAAATAACCCCGGAATGTCCTATATACAGGTTGATAACCCAAGAATGTCCTATATGAATAGGTTGATAACCCCCTGAATGTCCTATGTATAGGTTGATAACCCCTGAATGTCCTATATGTATAGGTTGATAACCCCGGAATGTCCTATGTATAGGTTGATAACCCCGGAATGTCCTATGTATAGGTTGATAACCCTGGAATGTCCTATGCCTATGGACCAATGAAGATCTCTTCCAATGGATTAAGCATGATGAACTTCAAAGTCAACCTCCTGAGTTATACTATCGAGAGTATGAAAGTTGCGGACAGGTTATTAAATTCTTTTCAATTAAAATCATGCGAGAATAATTAAGAACTATTTTCTTATGACTTCTCCCAATAAAAGTCGAAAAACTTAACTTAGAAATGTAATTCCAAGCTAAGAACATTTCCGTGGTTCTCCCAAGTTCCCCAATCAAAATGTGAGGCAAATAGGTCAAGGGGTGCTCGAGATTTCATAGGCATCCAAACAAACAAGAAAAAACAATCACCCATACAAAGTTTACTGCTTAATATATAGAGATATGAATATGTAAGGACTGTTATAGATTTTGATAAGATTATTGTATTCAATTTTAAATTTACTACTCTAATCATGTGTTTTAACTTTTCCTTTAATTTGAAAATTTACCCAAAATATTCAAGAAAATCCACGAAAATGAAAATAGAGTTTGTTGCATATAATCAGAATTAGCTCGGATACCAATATATAACCTTTTTTCCTCAAGATGATAAAACTAAGACTAAAAGTGTTGGATAACTATTGTATAAAATTGATAAATCATTTTACTATTTTTAATGCAATTATTTGCAATTATTAAGAACATTTAATTTGAAATTATGAAAATTTTTATGAAACTGTGTTTGAATTAGGAAAATTTATTCGATATTATGATCATCGTAATCAAAATTAAACAAACTTCTTTTTGAAATTGATTTGAAATCTAAAAATATGTTCTAATATTATTCTTTCCTGTTTTTATCATATAGATTATATTCAAATTTTTATTTTAGTTTGTTCATAATTTTAAATTACTTTTGGTATTGATATATATTACCAACAACATTTTAGGCGGTTATTTAAGATATTTTTTGTTTTCATAAATTTTCTTTGTACCTTGAAACTGTCTTGTTTACTGTTCACTTACATTTGGCCCTTGAGAGTAAAGTTAAATTGCATGACAGAAAATCATTAAAACAATTCAAAACACAATCAAACCAACAACTTGGTCCGTCTTATCATGGTCCATGTGACTTTAATACCAGACAACGCTAAGGTTGTACGGACTTGGACTAAATGATCAAGTATTTAAAGGTTTACGACATCAGATTGAAAAGAAAATAAAAGACCACCATATACTCTTTTTGATAGTTATATCCAACATGGTATTCTTAACTTTTGTCAAAAACTTTGATTTTCTCATCCCTTTATTTTTGCAACCCAATGTCGAAGATCTTAGAAATTTCCAATTATGAATTCTGCCAGATCATATAATCTATGTTTCAAATATCAAAGATTTACTCTATTAGGCTGTAACACTATAGGTATTTAATAAGAAATGAAATTAAATGGCTAATGAGTAAAAAGAAAAAACTTTAGCGGGTTGCTAATAAGCAAGAATGAATGATGACGTGTTCCACCACAGGTTGGATAAACTGCAGGAACAACAGGAATAGTGGAGAAAATAGGCTTAAGTCTATCAACAGAAACAGAATCTTCCACCATCTCTGTACAGGAAGGAGATAGGAAGCTGGGAATGGGGAAGTAGTATCATGTATTCTCCTGGTATGATGAACTCCATGTCAGGGTTTAGGGCGACCACGGTGTACAGGGTGGTCACGGTGCTCCAGGCCCCCTTCATGATGATGGACGAGCAAGGTAACAGTTGTTTTAACAAATCTTTCATTTCAAAATCTAAAACATGTTCTCTAGAAACCACACCTGAGCCCAAAATTTTAAAGAGTATCGTTGAACGAAACTCCCAAGTTTCCATTTTAGGGTCTTAACAGTTTTGTAGATTTTGATTTAAGAGATTCGAAAAAATTGAAAATATGAAGAAACTAAGTAAAATAATATTTCATAACAAAAATATTGATATTCACAAAGCTGCCTGGCCCCATTCATGAAACCTGGGTTGTAAAACTGGTTTTCAAACCGACACCCTGTCTTAAGTTTTGGGCTCAAAGGCTGTAGTTGAAGATATAGATAAGATCAAAGAACTGCACTAGGAGCCCCCAAATCAAATGTACAGAATTGGAGTCCCTCTAAGCCCAAAAATTAACGTTATGAAACCCAGTTTCGGAACACTGGTTTCACGAATGGGGTTAGGCAGTTTTGTGGATATCAATATTGTTGTAATGAAATATTATCTTTTTTTCGTTTCTTCTTATTCTCCATTTTTTTAAGTTTCTTAAATCAAAATCTACACAAATCTTAAGACCCCTAAAAAAGGAAACTCGAGAGTTTCGTTCAACGATACTCTTTTAAATTGCAGGCTCAGGGAGCAATGTAAGTATAACCCCCCCCCCCCCTCCCCAGTGCTCCCACAACCTGTGAAAGGGAAGGATTAAAGCTCTAAGAAACACTAGTAGTTTTCTTAAACTTGTGTTGCAACAAATTACAAAATATCATGAATTTTGGAGGGAGATACAAGTTACAACTGATGCGGCCTGCCCTACCATATGATTATACATGGTTTGCAGTTGGTACTTCATTTGAATAAGAAATATTTGTCTGATGTACAATTACTACATATACATTAACCAATTCTGAATATTTCTTATACAAATGGAGTAATGCCTGCAAACCATGTATAATCACATGGTAGGGCAGGCCGCTTCAGTTGTATCTCCCTTCTATTCCATACTCCCACTCCTTGATTATCACTTATCTTCCCTTCCCCTCTTCCAATACCATACATAAATTATGTTTTTTCCCCTAGATTCTTTGTTTTCATCTCGTCCCAATGCTATACACAGATTTAACGCATCAGATATGGCGGTTCTTAGTCAATATATATTTCTTGAATTAGATGTTCTGTATTTTGCTCCTGAGCCTGAAATTTAAAAAAAATCAAGATCTACAAAATTGCCTTGCCCCATTTGTGAAACCTCATATTCATACACTAAACTATCAAGGTTTGACAACATATTCAGAACTTCATGAACTTACAAAATTCTGAATATTTAGACCCTGAACTGAACGATCAAAGTTCTGTGCACACTGAATCAAACTGTTAATATTCTAAACATACAGATTATCAAATATAAAAATTCTGAACTTAGATTCTTTACTATCAAAATATTATTGTAATTAGACCCTCAACTATTAAAATTTGGTCCCTTGGTTATTAAAGTTCTAAATATTTTGACATTTTACTTTCAAATTCTACATAATCAGACCATAATATCAAAATTTTATCGTTTTTAGACTTTTGACAATTAAGATTTGACATGTTCTGGTCAGTGGTCACTTTTATATACAATTTGATGTGTATGAACTAAATTAAAATTGCTTCAAAGGCGTCCGCGCAAATTTTAAATGTATAAAATATTAAATTTCTATTAAAAATAAACTATTCTAATTTTTTTTGATTATTTTTTAAGAAATAGATTACACAGATAATTACAAATAATCTTTTATTACTTTTTAAATTAAAACAATGAAATAGGGAATATAAGAAATGAAATTAAATGGCTAATGAGTAAAAAGAAAAAACTTTAGCGGGTTGCTAATAAGCAAGAATGAATGATGACGTGTTCCACCAAAGGTTGGATAAACTGCAGGAACAACAGTAATAGTGGAGAAAATAGGCTTAAGTCTATCAACAGAAACAGAATCTTCCTTGTTACCATCTGCAATACAAAGAACTTGTCTGAACTCTTAATGAGGACGCAATAAGGAACTCTGTAAAGTTGAGAGAGTGATGGAGTAACATCATCCTCTCTTACAAAACAAACTCACATTTAGGGCTTGGTGGTCGTTCCTTGGGAACAATCGTTCTTTCACAAGAACAAATGGAACAATCAAGAACGATCCCATTGTTCTGAAAAAAGAAAGATTTTTTTGAAGCATCTTTTTTACGGAAGGGAAAGCGTCTTGAAGCTGGACCATCAGCTTAAAAAATTATGAATTTGCTGATGAAGCAGATGGAGCAGGATTAAGAGAGTAGGGCCTGGATAGAGCATCAGCTACAGGATTTTCAGCATCAGAAACATGGATGATTGTAGTTGTAAACTCCTATATGACTTTAT
>NW_019397658.1:0-50814 GCF_000591075.1 Eurytemora carolleeae | reverse complement strand
TGAAGAAATATGATATTCTACTTAAACTGAACAGGGTCTTGTATTTAAGACCTCTCCGGACGATGGAGGGGTGCTTGAAGAAAGGGATGGGGAGAGGAATGCTCAAATATTTTAATGGTTTTTGCTCATATTACATATATTTGGTGAAATTTGATATTTTTTTCCAAAAACAGAGGGTCTGAGGAGGTTGGCCCGGCGTCTAAGACTAGGTTTCAGACTCTTAGATTCTACCCGGGATCTGTTGCATCTATAAGGAGAAAATTGTTTAAACGACTAATACCGAAGAACGTAGTGTCCATACAAATTCAGAAAGATGCAACATTAAACTCGGATTGTAAACAAATCCATTTAATTCCAAACAAATCATTCAGATATTAAAAACAATAGTCATCGATTATTTTTCGACGCATTCCTATAAAGTTAATATTTCATAATATTTTTGAGTTGTTTTTTTAAAAATAATTTTTGCTGGCGCAGGATTTTCGAACATTCCTGGAAAATATGAAAATGTCGTCTTCATTATCAAAAATCCTCGAAACAGGAATAAATGTTTTCTAAAGTAACTCCTGTAGTAATCTGGATAATCTAGAAGATTATATATATATATATATATATATTTATAGTGCATATATACACAGATAAGCACCTACATATGAACATTGATATGATACCTCGCCACTATCAACATAAAGAATAAAGTAATATAGCTCAGTGCACAAAGAACCTTATTAGTAGAAAGACTTATAATACAAACATAATCTTCTACCTTAGGTCAAGTGCAGCTCCCAAACTTATATCGATTCATAACTCAGACTATTAACATAATATAGCCTGATAAATATATTCAATTGTGAATAGCTAGTTATAGATATTTATATTAACATAGGCAAGCAAGGATATATACAATTCTGTATAGCTAAACCCAATACATAGCTACGTAGAATTAGTAGCTCCACAGAGTTAATAGCTCCGCAAAGCTAATAGCTCCGCAACATTAATAGTTCCGCAAAGCTAATAGCTCCACAACATTAATGGTTCCGCAAAGCTAATAGCTCCGCAAAGCTGAATAAGGTAGCTCTATAACGCTAAGCAAACCAATAGCTTAGTAAAGTTATATACAAAGATAATTAATTCTTGATTGATTAGAAGTAAATTAATAGCTAAGTAATTAACAATACCGCAAAGGGTTACTAAAAGCTATAATGGAGATTACAACCACCCTACCCCCAGGGGGTGGTGACCATGAGGACCATGGGGCTGTAGTTCGGGTCCTGCCTGCTGCTGATGTGTCTGAGAGACCTGTTATAGATGAAGGAGGGAATGATCTGGATAGGAGAGGGCCAGGAGGAGGTGACCCCCAGACGGGGGATCCTAATATAGATCCCCCCGACCCGGAGGATAAGCCTGAGGATGCAGACGAGGATGACCTCCTGTGGATGAGACTGGGCCTCCAGCCAGACAGAGGCCGGATAGATGTAGTTATCAGTAACTGGAGAAGGATCAAGGGTCAGATAGATGTTGCCTGGCAGAGCCTATATCAATTGATTGTAGATGCATCTCAGGGGCATAGGAGGATATCTAGGGAGGAACGCTATCTGAGGATGGAGGTGGAACTGTTGACCCACATGTCCTTGCTGATGCTGAGAAGGGCGGAGCTCCTGATGTCGTTTGAGACCGAGGTGGATCCGAATGCTGAATATTAATCTCCTAAATATAAATATACAATTATTACAATTATTGAATTAATAAATATGAACTTAGAGAGTTAATTATTGCGTTTAAAATTCTGCTGTAGACAGAATAAAACTCGGGGTTTACAACACTCCTTTGCTGGTTCTTTGGAACTCCAGGTTTACCAGCTTGTCATAGGGTGTCTACCTCTCTGACCTGAACAAAGATATCGTTATATTTGATAAAATTACAATTCTTACAAGTGTTCCAGTATCAAGTAGAATTTTTGGACATTGAAAAAAGCTATTTTTACCTATAAGTCCAATATTGACTACTCCATCAAGGAATGAAGTAGCAGCTTTAGTGTAAGCTCCCGATGAACAAAAATACACTACAGCTTTCTGCTCTTCTTTTAGCGGGTCAGCATCATTTTTTTTTTTATTAATCTTGAATTTTGCAATGGCCAATGGAGAAACCAGGAAGGATATGCTTGATCATCCATGACAAGGGGATCCTGAGCCTGGTCAGCCATTCTAAACAATTTATTGATAATTTTGTACAATCACAATTCATTTTTGTTGTCCATACTTTTTTAGGAATTAACCCATTTGCTATGCCTATGTTGACTTATTAATAAATTGTTCTATATTGGGGAAAACATATTAACAATATTTAAGAAATTACCTTTTAAATCACTGTTTATAATAATAAAAATGAACATAATAATAACAATAATAGAAATAATAATAATGATTATTATAATAATAATAATAATCTATATATAAATTTGACTTGTCTGTCTGTTTGTTTGTATGTATNCCCCCCCTAATCTTTATAAAACATCGTTTTCAATAAATAAAAGGGACATGAACTCAGGGGGAGGAAGGATCACTTATCAGCTAATTTACAGATAAAATTAGACAGATACAGTTATTTGTAATGGCTCAGCGGCATTCTTTACAGAGTTTAATTCTTTGAACAGAGCTGAAAACTTTAACATGGTGGATATTGAGATCAATGCTTGATCCTCTCTTTTTGCTAATCTCAAGACTAGTTTAGTCTTTAGTAGTGATTAAAGATGCACTCTTTAACTTTTGAAAAACCGGTTTTTAATTTGCGGTGTCATATCAATTGAACTGCAGATCGATTGAACGAACGTAAGTTTGGATTAATGATTATTAAAACTAACGTTTAAAATAAATATAGTCCTCAAATGGGATAAAATATGTTTTTTAATAAGTTCATATTAGCATGATTAAATTTATATTTGTTTTGCTCTAAAGACGGCTTGCAAACAGCTGACTTTAGTTTAATCATGGATATTAGTCTCCAATCGATATAACATTGTATCTGTAATTTCCAAAAGAGAGGATTAAGGACAGAAATTAAAAGTGTCCACATTAGATATTCAGATTAAGCAGTCGGAATTAAAGGTGTCGCATTCTAAATTGTTCCCAGCTCAGAACAGTTTAGAACCACGTTAAACTAAGTAAACTCCAGGAAGATTAGATTATATGTTTTCAATAATAATTTCTCTATTGAGAAAACAAAGATATCTATAGTATGTGACCGAATTTAGTTTTTCTCGTTTCTTTACACTTCTTAATTCTGATATTATTTTTTGAGATCCATGTTTCAAAAATCCATAAGAAACGATTTAAGTTGTCATGTCTGAGAACAAATAAACATAGCATTCAGTAAGAATACAGTAGTTGTCAGTAAACGAATTAAAGTAATAATATCTAAGTAAGAATAAAAGTAGTTGTCAGTATACGAATTAAAATAATAATGTCTAAGAACTAATAAAAGTTGTTGTCAGTATATGAATTAAAGTAATAATATCTAAGTAAGAATAAAAGTAGTTGTCAGTATACGAATTAAAGTAATAATATCTAAGTACGAATAAAAATAGTTGTCAGTATACGAATTAAAGTAATTATATCTAAGTAAGAAGTAGTTGTCAGTATACGAATTATAGTAATAATATCTAAGTCAGAATAAGAATATTTGTCAGTATACGAATTAAAGTAATAATGTATAAGTAAGAATAAAAGTAGTTGTCAGTATACGAAATAAAGTAATAATATCTAAGTACGAATAAAAGTAGTTGTCAGTATACGAATTAAAGTACTAATATCTAAGTAAGACTAAAAGTAGTTGTCAGTATACGAATTAAAATAATAATATCTAAGTAAGAATAAAAGTAGTTGTCAGTATATGAATTAAAGTAATAATATCTTAGTACGAATAAAAGTAGTTGTCAGTATACGAATTAAAGTAATAATATCTAAGTAAGAATAAAAGTAGTTGGCAGTATACGAATTAAAGTAATGATATCTAAGTAAGAATAAAAGTAGTTGTCAGTATACGAATTAAAGTAATAATATCTAAGTAAGAATAAAAGTAGTTGCCAGTATACGAATTAAAGTAATGATATCTAAGTAAGAATAAAAGTAGTTGTCAATATGAATAAAAGTAGTTGTCACTGTCAGTTTCTATAAAAAGATGAGAAAACAGTGTCAGAATGACCCTAGAGGTTTTGTGTATAATTTTAAATTATTTCCAATATAAGGAACATTGCCACTTCTATTATAAAATGAATAGTCTTTGGCTTGTTTGAGACGTCTCTTCATTAATCGTTAAAGTCTTTGACTTCAGGTGAGGAACGTATTCTAGACGGGGGGTTTAACATCTTTTCTTTCCAGAGGGGGCATCCAATGAGACTGAGAACCCCTATGGCTGGAAGCCTTAGAACTCATAGTAGTAAAGATAGTACATGTACGTACGTTTTTTATAAGCTTTTAACAAAACTAACGTATACAGATTCTTGTTACTTCTTTATGCCCGTTTATTCAAATCAGTTTCTCTGTAAATGTAGGTTCAATATGAAGAAGAAAAGAGAAGAAAAGAATATGTATTAAGTTAAATATAAAGCAAAGTTTACATATCATTTAATGTTAAATAATACACCGCCAAAGAAGCTACGAGGTCATTAAGTAGAACCGGTAATTTTGGGACAATTTTTACTTTTTCCTTGTGTGGAGTGGAGTGTGGTATATCCTGTATTGTCTTAAAAATATGTATTATTTTTCCTGAATCCGAAATTAATGAATTTAAAACGCGTCTCAAATCCGCAAAACACTGGTTTCAATTGAGCGCCGGCTTAAATCTTGAAATATTGAATACATCACTTTTAAGTGGAACCAACCATATCTAAGCCGCGTCTCAAATTTTCTAAATTTGACCTCTGATTTATAAAGTCTAGAAGTCAATAACATAGGAATATGAAAATCAAGATTTACAATAATATATATATATCCAAGGAAATCATGCTTGTTTGACCTTTGCTTTTCTATTGTGGTTCTAAACACTGTTCTTCAGATAATATATTTTCTAATATTATTTGTCCTCGAGTATGCAGCCATTCCTGTAATGAAACAAACTTTTAGATTTTTAAATAAATATTCTAGATTATTTTACATAGACTTTGTCTTTCTGAAAGAGATTGGCACTATTTTTATGTACGAACAATTTCTAAATGAACGAAATCTATAAAAATTAATGATGAACGAACAATTGGATTGTTTGAGAAATTTAAAAAGTAACGAAAAAAAACGAACAATTTTGAAATTGTTAATATGATAGTTCTCATTTAAAGGATCAGTCAGACCGTTTACAAACAATCTTTGGATTGAACGAACAAAAAAAACGATCTTTTTATTAAACAAAATATCTTTTTTAGTGAACATAGAAGAACGTTTTTTATAAGGACCTTTAGTAAAAAAGCTTTTTTCACTTAACAAATGATTACTTTTTATGATTTTTTAAAGAAACGTTAGTTTTGTAATGAATCAAAGATTTAAAAAACAAACTTGTGAACAAACAATTGTCCTTTTACTGAAGGAGAAATTTTATTGAACAAATTATTTTACTGAACTAACAATATTACTAAACAAACTTTCTCAAAGTACCATTAAAACCTTTCTTGAGCATTAACGATAAGAGAAGTTAGTATTTTTCTGTCTGGACACTCTGTGCAAACTTTTCCATTGGAGTGTACGTACACTATGAGTACTTCCTGCAAATAAATGACCTCAAATATTTCCAAAGAGAATAGAATATATATTAAAGTGGAATCTAGTCAATTATGTAAATGTTCACAAATGATATGCAGTAGAGTACATTAATACAGTATCTTACCTAGACTATCTATTTCAATTTCGAATTTTTTAAAGCTGTTAAATAAACTTTATAAAATGAATTAGGTGAATAAAAAACATCATTTGATTTAAAGTTAAAACGGAAAATCATCGTTTGCAAAGTAAAAGGCAATGCCTGATTTACTACAGTACCCTTAGTTAGAAGCTTTGTCTGTTCAAGAATGAATTAGTGACAATGTTTATGTTTAGAAAATCTAATTATTTTCATTTTATTGTGGTTTCTCAACAAAAGTGACTTGCGCATTTCTCACAAGGGGTGGAAACGTCATGTACGTGTGTCTTTACCAAAACAGTGTGTGAATAAAATACCGAACCGAAGATGTGTACTGTAGGTATATACAGTACATAAGAATCTCGGTATTTGTACTGTCTAGGAGAGTACCTTTGGTTTATTGTTAATTGTTTACTAAAAAATAAGTTTAATATATATGTAATATATTATTTATTTATATTTAAGTCAACACTATAGGCTAAATTTTCAAGCAAAGAATATCATTTTATTAAAGTTTAAATAAACCACTCGTTATTCAAGCTTAATTATAATTGGCAATATTTTTCTGCAATTTACTTGACTGTAGTCATGTTGTGTGTCTGTACCAAAAGAGTGTGCGTGTGTGATAACGAACTCGTTTGCAAAGCAGTGATGCGACTAGCTTTCTCATGCCAGACCAGCACCATTTCCCTTCCCTTTATTCTTATTCCCTGATTTCTCGCTTATAAGACACAATGAAGATATTTTCTGAGTGAAACGCTTTTTTATTCAGATTTTTGATCAAATTATGGTTTCAAGGGTACCTTATTAAATCGGGCATTGATATCTTGAAATTACGTCACTTTAACTGTGGGCAAGACTAAAAAGGAATGGGGACACAGGAAGAAAATTTATCAATATTCATACATATAGAAGTTATATCTGTTAGAGTGTTTTGGTGTTTGTTTGGACATAAACTTTTTTTAAATTACTGGAATGCCTGCAAAGCGTAGAAAAGGAATCAGTAGCGAATACAAATCGCGGGGGGTCTTGAGGGAACTATAAGGGAAAGGGGGGGCATATGTGAATAGGAATCTACAAAGTGTCGAGGGGAGGGGGGAGGGCACATATTATGATCACCATCAATCTAGTTCATAATAACCTCCGTAGTTCAGGTACATAACAAAACTTTTACAAGAGTGGGGAGGGGGAACACGTAAAAAATAAATCAGAAAAAATATTCTTGAAAACAACTGCTTAGCTCAAACTAATAAACCTTTGTTTAGGGTCAAAATAATGGCTCAGTAACATCTCGCCATATAACATCTCGCCATATAACATCTCGCCATATAACATTCCGACATGTAACAACTCGCATTAGTAACATTTCGCCATATAACAACAACTCGCCTATGTATAAATTTTTGAATTAAATCGTAGTGTAAATGAAATTATACCAGAAAATCGACGAATCAAAAACCAAAAATCCGCAAATACAGTAATTCCAACAATGTCGGGAGTACTGCACGCAATAACGCATCCACAACTCAGCGGGCCGGAACCCATCTTAGGTTGACATAAACAACTTCTCCTACACTAAGTTTAAATCTGAACTATGTTTCATAATTTTATATAATTACATACATTTACTACTAAACTACTAATAAACTACTACTTTCTACTAAATCAAATTTATTATTTTGTGTTTTGTTTTTATATGGCGAGCTGTTATATAGGCGAGTTGTTGTTTTATCTCGAAATGTTATATGGCAAGTTGTTATTATGGCGAAATGTTACTTAGGCGAGTTGTTATATGGCGAAATGTTTTATGGCGAAATGTTATATGGCGAAATGTTATATGGCGAAATGTTACTGAGCCAAATAAATCAATGAAAGAGGGATATATAAAAAATAGAAGTTTAAATAAGATCCGTAGAATAACTTTGAAGGTTAAAATCACCTACAATAAATTGTTCAATTAACTCAGAAACTGCTTTAATGGAATCTTAATCAAAACTTTCTGAGAGAGATCATTATTGGTATCAGGTGTTCCTTCCTATAGGTATAGATCTAAATCACCTTAAACCTACACGAATGCAGTTAAGGCAAGGAGGTCTTTTAAATTTCTTTCTAAATTACTGCAGACACTGATACATGTAACTCAATGAGCTGACAGAGGGAAGTTCTCATTACAACAATGTCAGCAATAAACCATCCTGCACATTAACCATCCTGGATGCTGCAAAACAGGACAGCCAGAAAACAAGAAGATTGGAATATGATTATCTGCATTATACATGTATCAATAAATTTGTTTTATAAAAAATCTGGAAAAAAATAAAAAATAAATTGTTAAAAACCTATAATAATTTGTTCAACTCAAAGTTAACCATTTGACCTATGGTATGTAAACCAAACCAACCATGTCTATTTTACAGAGATTTTGGTAAAATTTTTAAAATATGTTTAGGCAGACACATGCTTGAAATAGTGTTGTAGAATAATTGAGGATAGAAAATTTCCTCGGATACTAAACGAACACTGATGCATATATTCTTGTTTACAAATTCCGCCCAGAGAGAACTGGTTTCAATATGTACGCAGAGTATACGCAACCGCAATTAACTTTCCTTGCATTACATTCTTGCATTGATCATTTGTTTGTCAAAAACATGTCAAAAAAAATCATTTTTTTATCATTTAGTTGAAATCCAAGAGCAAAGAATTGTGAAGGAGTTGTTAATGGTTTTTGCATTGATATTTTTTTTTTTTTTAAATTAATATTTAGCTTACAACTTGTTTTCACAGACTGGCACTGGGTTTTCGAACATTCCTGGAAAATGTGAAAATGTCATCTTTATTATAAAAAATACTCGAAACAGGAATAAATGTTTTCAAAAGTAACTCTCGGATCATAAAAAAATTTAAAACAATTTTATAAAATATCAGTTGTATATGAATGCGTTGAAAAAAAAATCGAAGATTATACAGGGTGTCCCACGAAACATGACAATAGAAAGACGACTTGAAAGTCGTCTTTAATATTTGAATTTATTTGTGACATTTATTATTCTATCTACTTTAACATGTATGATTCTTGAAACAATTATCACATAATTCTCCTAGCCCTGGCATTTCCAAAAAGTGGTCTGCGTTTTTTGTGCTTTCAATATTACCGGAGATATAAAGAGTTTGGTTCAGATTTCAATTTTGTAAAATAAAAGCAAAATTGTCGAAATCTGAACGAAATTCTTTATATGTCGGGCAATATTGAAAGCACAAAAAAGGCAGACCACATTTTGGAAATGGCAGGACTAGGGGAATTTTTGTGATTATTATCTCTAGAAATTTACTTCTAAAATTAGGTTGACAAATAAACACAGCAAATTATATCAAAAATCAAGACGACATTCAAGTCCTCTTGCATACTGTCATGTTTCGTGGGACACCCTGTAGGTTCCAAGTGATTTGTTTGGAATTAAATTGATTTGTTTACGATCCGAGTCGAACATTGCAATGTTCTGAACTTGTATACATGGATGCTGCGTTCTTCAGTATGAGTCGTTTTAAACAATTTTCTCCTTATGGCTAGACGCAAATGCAATCATCATCGAATATTTTCGACGTAATCCTTTAAACTCCTTTTTTTGCGAACATTTCCTTTAAAATTAAGATTTTTACCCATAGAAGCACCACTCCTTTTGCGCAAAATTACGCATCATCCAGAACAAGTTTTACGTTTGTGCACAACTATTTTTGCGCAAAGCATGAATTAATGCAAAAATATCTATATCAAAGTGATAGTTATATTTTAAAATGTACAATGGTGTTTTCTGTTTACATGTGTTTACAGTATAAAGTACTTTGTATAAAGAATACAGGGATACATGGATACAGTGACATCGGGGAAGCCAGGATACCATGATACAAGGATCAAACATACCGCCATTTCAACTCTATTCAACAAAATCTACAATTGCCTGAACAAATTCAAAAAATGTTAAATAAACATAAAATCAATAACATCCTTGGACTCTCACACCCCTTTATACAAATCGGTCAACCCCAACCTCTCTCCCTCCCCCTTAAAATTTCTAATTCTCATATCTTCTCATAATAATCGCATTAATCTCTAATTTTATATACTTTCCCGTTTTTCCTTCTGTACTCATTATATGTATGTTGCAGTACAACTTGCTCTCGCTGCCTAAAATTCGGATCTGTACTTCAAATAAACCTGAGTTTACAGTGGTGTAACCTTTGATATATAAAATCAACAGACTCTGCTAGATAAATTAATCAAAGTTTGAAAGATCTGAGGTTGAAGGGGACTGTAAGCCTAATTTCAAATGACCCTTCATGCAAAGATGGCAGTGCTAGGTTTACAATTGAAAGCTTTGTTTGGTAAAGTTTGGATTATGTAGACATTAATGTTTTTGTTTCTTTAAACTGTTTATTTTCATTTGCTGGTTATCTGTGAAAGAAACTTGCATATTTTTTGTTTGCATGAAGCCACGGAGAAATTATAACTTTTCGAGTCAGAAAACGACGGTATTATTATCCACATTTTTGATCAGATTAAGGTGTCTGAAGGATACCTTTGTAAATCGGACATTACCATCTTTGCATGGAGAGTCATTTATAAATTTACACAGACAGTCTCTTTAAAGTTTTATCATATCATCATAGATCTTAGAGAGTTAATTTTGATGATCCATTTCCATTTCTACAAACCATTTATTTATTTTGTGGGCCGGACACCCTGTATTCCAGTTTTCAAATTAACTGATTTTCTTAAACTTTTACAAAACGAATACAAAGTAATTTTATAAACATGAGAATTGTAGAAAGTCTGTAAATTATGTTGCTGAACAGAAAATCAACTTATAAAGTAAAATAGGCAACGAGAATAGAATATATATTAGAGTGGAATTTAGAAATCCTTCGGTATGAAGGGAGTTCAAAGTGTACAAATCATGTAAATGTTCACAAATTATATGCAGTAGAGTACATTAATACAGTATGTTCCCTAGACTATCCATTTCAATTTCGAATTTTTAAAGCTGTTAAATAAACTGTTTAAAATGAATGAAGTGAATAAAAAACATCATTTGATAACGGAAAATCATCGTTTGTAAAGTGAAAGGCATAGAGTCTATGTGAAATGATCATTGGTCAATTATGAAACCAGCCTATTTCATAATTTGGTTTTCTTTAAATATTAATTCTAGATTTTTTATAAAATGATGTTCCAGGGCCCAAAGTTTATATAGCACAAATATGTGAAGTACACGTGCAGTATGGAAACAGAACAACAAAATAGCCGTTTTACACTTTTTTCTAGTAAATTCCACTCTAATATATATTCTATTATCTTTGAAAATAGGTGTGAGTGTACACTGCACAACACAATTGCTGTGTTTAAGTTCACTGGGCTATATAAAATCATATTTCCAAGGAAATACATATTTCTTAATATTTCCTACAACGAGAACCAGAAAACTGTGGAATAGGAAGACCTAGTGGCTTATCAAATCACTTATTAAGTGACATGGGTCTGTTTACATAGTAAAATTATCGTGTCTTATGTTCAATGGAGTTTCTAAAGTCAAAACTTGATTCTAAAAGTCATTTTTCTATTCCAGAGTTTTATGTTTCTCATTTTATAAAAAGGCATTTTTTATAAATCCCACTGTTTATTCTAAAAATCTTAATATCAATATAAATTATGTAGCAAATACCGTGTAAATATTATATTCTGTAAACCTGCAATACGTTGTATATTATTAACAATCTATGTTTGTAAACTTATACGTAAAAACATTATTCATTCAAACTGCGTTTCAATGGAATACGTAGCATTATTAGATTAAATCATGGGATATATAATGACGTGCATCTTAATTGCGCAGATTTCAATTCTGCTGTAATACATAACATGATAGCCTTAATCATGTGATATAGATAGTGACGTAGGAATTATTATTACGTGTATTAACTTTAACTTGTAACATATAAACCGAAAATACACTAGTTGATAGAGTAACCCCGTACTGTTGACTACGAGCAATAAGAAATATCTTGTTGGATTGATACGCTTGTATCCCTGTGTGGGATTTAGGGCATAAATTAATAGCTTGTTGGATAGCTACACTTGTGTCCCTGTGTGGCATTTAAAGCCTGGATTTATAGCTTTGTTTAATAGCTACCGAGATCGCGCCCAGTGGTAGTGGCGTAGATAGTTCGTGGAATTGTAACTGTGTGAATCTGTCCTGGTTGACTTTGATAGCAGACGGGTTGAACCTGGAAAGATACGTTTTGAACACTTGTTATGGAGTAGGAGTTTACTACAATCAAACAAGCATTATTTTAGAAATTATGCCTATTGCATATAAATTCATTATATTATAATATATATTTAAGTTTGGTACAAAATGAGTAAAAAAACGTACGTGTTATATTATCTTATTCAGTAAACCATGTAAAATATAAATTCATGAGTTCGGTTTTGAAGTTTCATACTAGAGGTGAAAATGTGAATTGATTATCTACAAGTTACTTCTGTTCGAAGAAATAAGCCATGAGTTATTTAACTGATTCCTCCCCCCTTCCCCGTCATGGAAAAAATTTTCTTTTCCAAAAAATCAGTAAATTTTTTTTGTGTTTTGTCTAAATACATATTTTGTATTCTTCAAAGTTTAGGAATATGGTCAAAACATCCAGATCACTTATGTGATGTAAATTTAGGGATCAATTATATCATTTTATAAATTCAGATTTTTATTGCTCTTACACTGGTTCTAATAATGATTAGTATGACAAACATTGGTTACAACTGCCTTCTTGGTAGTATTAATGGAGGTCTAGGGTATAGGGAGAAGGGTGGCAGAAGAGCGCAGAGCGGAGACAGCGGAAAGGAGTGTTCCAAGGTTCTATCGTGAGTCTTCACATGTTTCTTCAAATGATCCTTCCGTCCAAACTGTTTCCTACAGCCCGGAGCTGGGCAGAGGAAAGGTTTTACTCCGGAGTGGATTCTTCTGTGTCTTGTCAATTCCTCATTTCTAGTGAAACTTTTCTCGCATCCGGCAAAATCACAGGAAAACGGTCTTTCTCCTAGACAAAGTCAAGTATTTAGCACAATCCATTAAACTGTAGATGGGTGGACTACTAGTAGACTCATGTTATGATATTAGATAGTCCAATCCATTAAACTGTAGATGGGTGGACTACTAGTAGAATCATGTTATGATATTAGATAGTCCAATCCATTAAACTGTAGAATGGGTGGAATACTAGTAGAATCATGTTATGATATTAGATAATCCAATCCATTAAACTGTAGAATGGGTGGACTACTAGTAGAATCCTGTTATGATATTAGATAATCCAATGAACATGAAACATATCAATTTTGTAATTTCACTTAATAACGTAAAAAAACAGAAAATACACCAAAAATTATTTAAATGTCGGCTTCTTTGGGTTTTAAAGTCATGAATGTTGCAATAAAATATAGGAATTGAGGAAAATCGAAAAAGAAGGATAAAGTTTAAAATTATAAAAATATTTTTTTTAAACAATTAAGTTTGGATTAAACAAAATGTCAGTGAAAGGAAGAGGGAATCATAAAATTGAAACAATTTATTCATGGAAGTGGAATAGAATGCAATGCCAATTAATAATTAATAATTGCAAATTTACAAAATTAGGGAATTCCAAAGGCTTTCAAATTTTTTAACTTGCAATAGAATAATTTAATAAATTAAAACTTTTTTTTAGAAATGCTTGAATTATCTGAATCTACTATTTTTCGAAGCTCAGCTTTTATGGACAGTTTAAAAAGTATAAAATAAAAGCTACAGGGAGATACAGAAGAAGTAAAATCGGCAGAACTATATTTCGCCAACAGTTTTCTTGTTCTCCCTGGAGAATGTTATATAACCAGGGGGCGGGCATAACTCTCCTAATTTTGCCTGGCTAGGTTTATACTGTACAGTGAAATTTGTCGAAAAATGTTTCCTTATGACTGAGTTGGTTAATTTCTGATCGGGTCATTGTGTACAGTGGCTGTACAACAAGAAGTCTAAAATTCCAGATGCCCCCTCTATTACTAATATCTCGATGTATATAACCAACCTGTGTGAATTCTAATGTGTCCTCTCAGTTGACCATTATTACTAAACCCTGCCCCGCAAACATCACATTTAAACTTCTTAGGTCTCACTTTACGTTCCAAGTTAAAGGCACTCTGCCAGTCCAGGTCTAGGCTTGGATCCAGGCAGCCAGGTCTAGGAAACCTACTGCCTGAATATTGTAGAAATTCAGACATTCCAGGCAATAATGGCCTGCAAAAAAAAATGTCAAACTAAAAAAATGGTAAAACTACAATGTAATGTACGACGTAATTTAAGCGTAAATTTTAACCAAATTATTTTATAGTTCACGACACTTCATTTGTTGCATAAAACGTGCATGGTCGACTTTACATTGGGTAATTCAGACTGGACGGTACGACTGAACGTATTTACAGTTCATGTTTAAGAATTAATTAATTAAATTCGACATAAGTTACAATATAATCTTCATGAAAATGGTGGAAAAATAAACCAACTGTTGTACAGTGAGCCATATAAAAGTGTTGAATTGGACGACGACTCTTAGATTCAAATTGTGATTTTAAACAGTGTAATGATGAAACATCGTAATTGTGCAGTGTAAGCTTAATAAGTTGAATTTCTAAAACTATTTGCTATATATTATCTTCTGTTGCACATAAGATTGCGTTATGTCGTCTTCCTTTTCCACAGCTTTATGGGTCACACTGTAAGTTATTTGTTAATATAAATAGTAGTTCATAGATGTCAAATTCAGTTAATAGTGGGATTGAAACGGATTAACTTTGAATACATGACGATGTTTACAGTCCAATAAACATTTAGGCACACAAATTGTGAAGTGTGACCAGACCAATTTAACTTAATAAGTGATTTAATAAGTTATGCATACAATTTTATGTTTTTATCAAAATCAAATGCATTAAAGAATTTCATAATGTCGTCTTCCTATTACACAGTTTTCTGGTTCTCACTGTAGAGTAACATTATGTTTTTCTCGATAAATTTAAATCTTGAAAAAACTCTTATCATTTCAAAATTTTATAAATGAGATTTCGGTTAATTAGTTTACAAAGATGAAAAAATACTTTAAGAAAAATGATGTTATTTTCCCGTGCTCAAGGGTGTAAAGAATTAGAAAGAAAAATGTAATTTTGATAATGAAAAAATAATCCATAACTTTTTCCTGTATAGGAAACAAACATGTTTCATAACGAATCCGAAACTTTCCGAATTGGAAATGGAAAGAAATTCGGATAATATCCGTAATACGTTAACTTTAAACCGGAATCTCTGAGGAAACCTTTGAGCCCGGACTAACCAGGGCGAGATGCATTAGGTTTCTTCTATTTAAAATCAATCACGTGTTCGGTGTTGGTCTATAATTAAACAATCTTTATACTTGTTTTCATTCTTTTTCGTTTAAAACTACTCTTGTATGCCGAGTCCATTAGGGCTTGATCCAATCAGGGTTCAGTCATGTGTTTGTTGTCTATTCTGAACCAATAGAAATAGTATGGCGGTAACATCTATCTTTCTATCTATATCATTTTCCTATCAGAGTTATGAATCCTTCAATCGGCGCTATAAATAAATGGAAATATTTACTTCTACTGAAACTATAGTGATACGTTAACTTTAAACCGGAATCTCTGAGGAAACCTTTGAGCCCGGACTAACCAGGGCGAGATGCATTAGGTTTCTTCTATTTAAAATCAATCACGTGTTGGTCTATAATTAAACAATCTTTAAACTTGTTTTTATACTTTTTCGTTTAAAACGCATATGCCAACAAAACAGTGTAAAAGAGAAATGACGAATCATGTTAAATATAGCTGAACTAAAACAGTGAAAGTCACAGTTTTCCGGAATATACAGACCATACTTTCTTAACTAAAGTCCTGATATAACAAACTGACCTATTCTGAAGGTGTATTCCTCTGTATGCTATGGATAAACTGTCCAGTTGTCGGAGACGTAGTTCGTTTATTTCTCCTGTGCTCAACCCAGAACCCGGAGCTGGATTCATACCACCATCCGGAGCCGAACCCTGACTATAAACATCTTTAATTTCGGTCTTTGGGACGAGTAGACCATCGATTGAAGATGATTCGTCTAAACTGTCCTTGGGCTCGTCTTTTATTTTTGATATTTCAACATCGTGACATCTTTCCTTCTCGTCGTCCCATGGACGAAATACAGACTTTGAACTATTTTTCCCTGAAACAAAAAGTTTACTTTATTTAAACAATTCACCACAATACTTTTTGAACCTTTATCTGATTAACAATGTGGAATATATTGCCGTTTTTTTCTAAATAAATGTTAAATTCTGTTAGTTTCCTTCATTATCTGAGAAGCATAAATGCTCCAGTCACTTTTCAAACAAGACCACCGTTGTGAATCAGATATGCCACTTTAAGAATGGAGGGTCACTTAAAATTACAAAATTATGGTTTTCCCCCTTTAAGTTAATATTTATATAAAAACTTTAATAAAAAAAAATTAAATCACCTTCGCTCATCTCTCTAATTTCCGATTCACTTAGTTTTTTCTTCAAATAAACATCAAAAATGTGTGTTTTCGGTGAAAACTGGCTAGTTTAGAGTTTGAAAATAATGTTGTCTGTGTAATCTGATCTAGTTGACTACCAATTTGTCACTGATCCCCCACACTGTGGGGTGTGAGAGAGGGTAAATACGTTACTCCTATTGGTCAGCATCATTTAGCCCCAACCAATGGGAGGTCTAAGCTCCCACCCGGCGGACAAATATAGCGGTGGTTGGATGGGCGGGTTACAAACCTTTCAATATTTTTAACCTATTTTAAGCTTTTTTTCGTCTTTTTAAAGTATCTTTCATTTTTAATCCAATTTTAACGAATTTATACCTATATTAAACCGTATTTTTATTATTTTTCAATTTAGATAATTTCCCCCCCACAAATTGGTTTCCATAATCATGTTTAACGTTTTTTTTCATCAAATACGTTTTTTTCAAGTTTTTAACTTTAAAAATTATAAATTTTTAAAGAAAAGAAATTGAACCTTCGCCACAATCTAACATTTTCTAATTGCTTTATCTGTGCTTTTGATATTTCAAACTTAACCCTATCACGGTCGGGAAGGGGGTGGGTGTTCCCCGCCCATAAAAGTTTTGAGCAAATTTTTAAATTTTTGGATGCACAGACAGTCAAACGGTGGGTCGGCGTTGATAAAAAATCAGAAATGCCTAGTAGCATTTTTTATTAATTAAGATACAGTTCAATTAGCATTTATTACAATCCAACAAAATTCTTAGATCATTGAATTGCAAAGACATGGGGATAAGAAAATCAGAGTTTGTGGCAAATACTCATTTTTTATTTTATTTTCAAAATCCCATTCAATGCTTAAAAAGTAATTACAATTTTTACAACTTTATTTTTTTTCTCACACTTTTTCAATATATTTTAACTTTAACTCATGTTAACCCTTTTAAACTTCATTTTAATCCCTTTTTAAATGTATTCACTCCCTTTTTCAACTTTATTCAACTCCCTTTCTTCTTTATTTAACCCTCTTTCTTCTTTATTTAACCCTCTTTCTTCTTTATTCAACCCCCTTTCTTCTTTGTTTAACCCTCTTTCTTCTTTATTTAACCCCCTTTCTTCTTTATTTAACCCTCTTTCTTCTTTATTTAACCCCCTTTCTTCTTTATTTAACCCTCTTTCTTCTTTAGTCAACCCCCTTTCTGCTTTGTTTAACCCTCTTTCTTCTTTATTTAACCCCCTTTCTTCTTTATTTAACCCCCTTTCTTCTTTATTTAACCCTCTTTCTTCTTTATTTAACCCTCTTTCAAATTTATTTAATCTCTTTTCAACTTTATTTAATCCATTTTAAACTTTATTCAATCCCCTTCCTGCTTTATTTATTTTCATTTCAAATTTACTTAATGCCTTTTCAACTTTATTTAACCCATTTTAAACTTTATTCTTTTCCTTTTTAACTTTATTCAATTCCTTTTTAACTTTATTTAATCCCCTTTCAACTTTATTCTTTTCCTTTTTAACTTCATTCGAGCAATCTCTTTTAAATTTATTCAAGTTATTTTCATCTTAATGAAATCCCTTTTCAACTTTAATTCAAGTCCATTTAATATTTTTTAATCCCTTGTAAAATTTATTTAATCTCTTTTCAACATTATTCAATCCCTAATCAACCTTATTCAATCACTTTTCAACTTTATTCAATTTCTTTTCAACTTTGTTCATCCCTTTTATCTTTATTTAATCCCTTTCAAATTAATCTATCCTTTTTCATCTTTATCCAATACCTTCCCAACTTTATTCAATCCCTTTTCCTCTTTATTCAATCCCTTTTCCTCTTTAAACAATCCCTTTTCCTCTTAATTCAATCCCTTTTCCTCTTTAAACAATCCCTTTTCCTCTTTATTCAATCCCTTTTCCTCTTTATTCAATCCCTTTTTCTCTATATTCAATCCCGTTTCCTCTTTATTAAATCGATTTTCCTCTTTATTCAATCCCTTTTCCTCTTTATCCAATCCATTTTACTCTTTATTAAATCCCTTTTCCTCTTTATTAAATCAATTTTCCTCTTTATTTAATCCCTTATCCTCTATATTCAATCCCTTTTCCTCTTTATTCAATCCCTTTTCCTATTTATTTAATCCCTTTTCCTCATTATTAAATCCATTTTCTTCTTTATTCAATCCCGTTTCTGATAATTTTTAATCCTTCTTTAATCTTTTTCTTATCATTTTTGTTTTGATTTTTTAATTATTTTTAATCTATTTAAAATTCAAATTTCTTCAATTTAGCTTTAAACTTTAATTTAAGTCAGTTTCGAATCAATTCAAATCATTATCCTTAGATTGAATAATATTTTTAAGTCATATACAAACTCCTGAAATACAAACTCCTGAAATATATAAACTCCTGAAATACAAACTCTTGACATACAAACTCCTGAAATACAAACTCCTGAAATACAAACTCCTGAAATACAAACTCCTGAAATACAAACTCCTGAAATACAAACTCCTGAAATACAAACTCCTGAAATACAAACTCCTGAAATACAAACTCCTGAAATACAAACTCCTGAAATACAAACTCCTGAAATACAAACTCCTGAAATACAAACTCCTGAAATACAAACTCCTGAAATACAAACTCCTGAAATACAAACTCCTGAAATACAAACTCCTGAAATACAAACTCCTGAAATACAAACTCCTGAAATACAAACTCCTGAAATACAAACTCCTGAAATACAAACTCCTGAAATACAAACTCCTGAAATACAAACTCCTGAAATACAAACTCCTGAAATACAAACTCCTGAAATACAAACTCCTGAAATACAAACTCCTGAAATACAAACTCCTGAAATACAAACTCCTGAAATACAAACTCCTGAAATACAAACTCCTGAAATACAAACTCCTGAAATACAAACTCCTGAAATACAAACTCCTGAAATACAAACTCCTGAAATACAAACTCCTGAAATACAAACTCCTGAAATACAAACTCCTGAAATACAAACTCCTGAAATACAAACTCCTGAAATACAAACTCCTGAAATACAAACTCCTGAAATACAAACTCCTGAAATACAAACTCCTGAAATACAAACTCCTGAAATACAAACTCCTGAAATACAAACTCCTGANTCACCAACAAACTGATCTCCGGGCAGAATTCAATCTGAAAATGTTCTGGATACAACAAAAATAAACTTTTCTAATAAGTTGTTCCAATCTTCATTGAATTCTACCAGACCATGTTGAATTGATTTTTTTGTCTAAATGTGCAAAAAGATTATTTTTGTGTACATATACTTGATTTGTACCATAGATTAATTAAAATAACAGATAGGACATGCACTATATTGTACATATATACATACATGATTTGTACCATAGATTAATTAAAACAACAGATAGGGCATGCACTATATTATATATATGTATATATATATATATACATGTAGGGTTATTAATCATTTTTGAAAACGATCGTTAAACGATGGTTTTTTGCTTCGTTTTTCAATTATTTTCAAAAACGATCGTTTCATTTTCGGAAAAAAACAATCGTTTTTAAAAACGACCCACTCGTTTTGAACGAATACAAATAACGATCGTTTTTAAAAACGATCGTTTTTATAAAACGATTTGCGATGTTAACGATCTTTAACGAAGGGTTGTCGTTAACGATCGTTAACAAAGGGTTGTCGTTAAAGATCGTTAACGAAACGACTAACTTTATAAAAACAGTCGTTTTTGGAAAAACGATCGTTTTTGAAAAAAATGACATGCAACTTTATTGAAGTTAAACAGTTGTGGGGATCTAAAACTTCTTGATATTTTCTTAAAAACTACTCAATAATAAGTACAGATGCCCTTCAGGTCGGTTCCCTCTCTTTGTTAACGATCGTGAACGAAAGATCGTCATTAACGATCGTTAACGAAACGACAAGTTTTATGAAAACATTCGTTTTCAAAACGATCGTTATGAAAAATGATCGTTTTTAAAAACAATCGATTTCAAAACGATCGTTTTAAAAACGACCATTTCAAAAAGCGAAGTTTTAAAAAAAATATCGTTTTTTTAAAAACAATCGTTTCGTTTTCATAACGTAACGATCTTTTCTTTAAAAAATGAAAACGTTAACATCCCTACATGAATTCCGTGCAATCGTCTCTGAAGTCTCATCCTTTGTGGGTAACCTTGTAGATTCACAATGTAATTTTTCAATAAAAGGATTCTTGATACATGACGCACGACTCAGCCTTTTTTCTGGCGACCCCACACGCCAATCTAAATATAAGGAAGATATCAAATTTGGTTGAATGATGGTAGCTTAATAACTTGTGTACTTATCGACAGCTCTTCAAAAAATTAGCTTAATTTGTGGAATAGCGTACCTAAACTCTTTGTTTGCTAGCTATTTATAAAATATTAAAACTCAATCTCAGACGCATGGAAGAAAATAATCATCTTCTTTTAAGTTTTTTAATACCACTTTTAGCGTAAAAAATTAAGTACAAGTGATAAATAAGCTGTTTTGAGATCAAACTGCACGCAGCGTACAACAGGTTTAACAGAAATTCAAACGGTTTCCAATAGATTTACAGATACAGATCTCTGTACTCGCAGACTGGACACAGGCTTAAAGAGTACGGTTGTAAATCGGGCATTGCCCTCTTTGCAGCCCTCTTTACAATAGCCCAGAACCCCCCCCCCTCTCTACTGATTTACATCATAGTTCTGCCGCCCCTGGTGGTTTCTACTACGTTGAATAAATTGATTATTTCCCGAGGTTTAGAGGGGGAACATTTAAACACTAATAGATAAATAACTCAAACTAATCCAGAGAATCTACATCAGATCAAAAAGTAAAAGTCATTTGTAAATCAGAAATATTATTTGCGAGGCTTTCATGACACTTTGCGACACTTTGCGACCATCTTTTATTTCAACTTTTAAAAGTACGGTTTAATATCTTTAAGCATCTTCTCTGTGTACAATATTTAAAAAATATAAAAAAAATTACGAAGACAAATTTTTGTTATCCATAAACGTTTCCTGGGGTCATGTGAGGTCCCATGCACACGATTTGGGGCCCGATCTAATTAAGTCGATTTGACGTTTATTGCAGATACAAACAGACAAACAAACATTTCGCGCAAAATTGTACTTTCTACTTTTGCAACTCTGATTTGCGCATTTTCACTTCTTCCGTAATTCCACAATTTCGCTTTTCAAAGGGAGTGTTCGCGAAAAATAAAAGGGGGTATATGTGATAAGAAGGCGCATTTGATCGCTACTAATCTAATTTTTATCTGTTGCGTCTATAAGAAGAAAATTGTTAAAGACGTCTCATACCGAATAACTTAGCGTCCATACAAATTGAGAAAATTGCAACATACAACATAGTTCGTAAAAAAATCAATTTAGTTTCAAACAAATCATTCAGATATCACAACCTATAGTCCTATAGCTTCTCCATAATTTAGTCATACATTTCTTTTTTAATTTAGAATAAATATTTATATATTCCTTTTGGAGTTTTAACCAATGCGTGAACATTTAATCCATATTACACAAGAGTTTATAATTGGGTTTGTACTAAATTTAATCCTCATTAATTGATCATTGGTGGTATTGGAAAACTATAATCTATTTAAAATTTTATAAACTATTTAATTTTTCTATTAATTGGACACCGACTTGGGTGTCTTAAAAAATAAAAAATAAAAATAAATTGTTTTAATGTTTGGATGATTTTTATTTTACAGTTGTTAATTTCAAAAGCTTAGACAAATATTTTAATTTACTGAATAAGAATACGATATAAAATCAAAATTTTTACTTACACCCTATTTACATATATGCAAGCGCTCTTTTCCAATTTTCCAGTTTTCCAATTAGTCTTTTCAAGACTCATGGACAACATGGTAAAGAAAAATATGTTTATTAGACAGACTAAATTGTTCAAGGAATTCCATCTTTATTAAAAAAATAATTTTGTCACATTTCGCATATTTAAAAAAAAATTAGTATTAGACATTCATCCTACATTAGTCTTCAGTGATGTCATGGATCAAACTCTAATATATCTATAACAGACTTTGGAAAAGACAATTTTGGAAGAATTTGTATTAAATATTTAAATAATCAAATATGCAAAAATATTTGGAATATTTAAAATCTTAGTGTGTATTTAAGAAAATTATGAAAATGCTCAAATGCTCTTTAAAGGCATCTGTGCTAAATCCTTCTGCTTCTTTTTGGTATAACTTTCCGAAGAGTTAAATATGATGTTAAAAACCAATTTTTAAAGAAATATTATCTGTTTTCTTTTAAAATTAACTTTTTTATTGTGAACCCCTTAATAGCGACGTACTGTTGTATATGAATAAAATGCAAAAGGGAGAGATATATTTCACTCCAAGAAAGACCAAACTAATAAGGACTCATTCATTCGATATTAAACGATATACGGTACACACGATTTATTAATAGTAAAATGCAAACTAAATACGATACTACTGAGCTACAGATCTCGTACTCGTACCCGTCTTCAAGCTGAGATGGTTGATCACCAACAAACTGATCTCCACTGTGTAAGTGAACCTAACAGGTTCAGCTCAGAAAAACCAAGCTTCATCAAACTCCTTGGGTCAATGTCAGTTCTACCCACGCTACTAGCACCCAAACTAGCGTCAGGTAGATAAAATTGGGTTCCCAGCTTGGTATCATTCTATTTATAAATATTTACAATCAGGGTTTGGCTATTTTTAACCCTGAGATTTCCATTAAAAGATCATCAAATTCTTGCCTCCGCTACATCACCCCCATGATCTTTTAACTAACTTTTCACCTTGTTAGGGGAGGCTCTGTGATCCCCTTATCCTCATCTTGGAGATAGGTGTCTAATCAAGCTCCGAATATATCCACTATGCTTGTTCTCAGCTTTAGGCGTCAAGTGATCTTGATATTCACTTTCTTGCACAAACATGTTCGCACTTTTAAAGCGTCTTTATTCGTTTAAGCACATTGCAAAGGACAGAGAAGAGAACTAGCTGTCCTCGGCCCTTGGTTAATTATAACCAACCATGCCCGTTCTGATCCCGATCCTAGCTACCAAGCTAGCCAATGACTCAACTGTGATGGCTCCTGCACAATTTATAGCAAAACTGAGAGCATACCAGATTGGAGCTGTAGTTCTCGGTAGGAAATAATCAAAGCTACCCACCTGATTCCACTCCATCATTTCCTTCTCCAACCTCCTTATACTTGTGCTCTGCATGCAGCCCAGTGCTAATTCTTGGAGGTTGTCCTCCGCATAGCTAGGCCTGCTCCGCCAGGACCTCAATCATGCCAACAAACAACAGTTGGGCAGCGTTTACTCCCGTAACTCCTCCTCCTCTGGTCCTGTCCAGTCTGGGTTCTGCTCTCCCTAGCAGGCTGATCAGCTTTCCCAGACTCTCCCCTCTCTTCAACTGAACAAATATATTGTTATTATGGTTAATCATGAAAATTGCATGTGAATGTGACACTCCTGCCCATGGGGAAAATTTTGAAGCAAACAAATTTTTCTCAACAATAGTGTTAAATAGAACTGGAAAAATGAAATCATTTTCAACATTTTGCCAAGACCCTTCAATCAAATGAACCCATGCCCCTTGCCATGGACGAAGTGTCACTGAATTTTTCACTTTTGCAATTTTTGAGTGTTGACCAGAAATTTTGTTAATTCCTTCCTTATCTTTTTGAGTATCACAAGTAACAAAAGTGAGGAATTTCCCCAGATTCTCCAACCGTGGTCACTTTCTTTGAAGAATTTCAGAGGAATTTCTCAAGATTCATTTCCTGTAACTGATTTCTTGGAAATTCTCAAGAAATTCCCCAGAATTGGTCCCCCAAAATGAGAAATTTTTGTGGGATCACAGTTTTGAGAAATTCCTGAGAAATTCTTCGTAATTTTTCCCCATAAAATTCCTCAGAATTTCACCAGAATACTTCTCCAGAAATTCCTGAGAAATTCTTAGGACTTGGTCACTATGTTTACGGATTTTTAGGGGAATTTATAAAAGGAATTAGTTTTGAGAAATTCCTGGGAATTTTACCATAAGAAAATCCTGAGAATTTCTCCTGATTACTTCTCTGAAAATTCCTGAGAAATTCTTAGGACTTGGTCACTATGTTTACAGATTTTCATCCCAAGAAATTCCTGAGAAATTCTCCTGAATGCTTCTCCGGAAATTCCTGAGAAATTCTTAGGATTTGGTGACCAAGTTATCGGATTTTTAGGGGAATTAAATAAGAGAATAAGTTTCTGGAAATACCTGAGAATGTTCAAGTTCTGTTTTTCTCCCATAGGTGTCTCTGAGGTTATCTTCTATTATGCACTGCTCTAACTAAATCTTTTTTTCTTTTCATCCTTATTGATAAAAAATGATAATTTACAAACCATGTTTTTAAAAAAATTACTTTAATTTTTTTTTCTTCAGTTTTTTATTCTTTCTTGACAATTCAGTTGTCTGAAAAAATAAAATACATGACAACTTCGTTAAGATCAAAAATGACTATAACATTCTATACTTCTAAAAAGTTGAAGGGGCAATATAGTTGTTAAGTTATTCACTACTGTAACAGTGGGCGAGTTTTGTTGATCTTTTACGATCAGCAATTCAAGGATTTTTTGGATCGCTGAGATCATAGCTACCAAGGGGAATCATGCCCCCTTCCCCCCCCCCCATTCTTTAACCCACGGTTGGACTTTAGAGTCCTATTTTGAATCCTAACGGATTTATTTGAGTTTGCATTTGGATTCTATAAATAACCCAAGCGACGCCGAATTTTCCGTTATCTTGAAGACCCAAGCGTTGGGGAGGGGGCGGAACAACCCCGGGGTAGCTAGGGTTAAATGCGATCCTAGGATAAAGCAAAATCGAAGGAGGAGAGTTAGTTGATCGTCAGCTCCCTTAAACTGAGGTTCCCTTGAAGAATTCCCCTATTTGATGAAACTGATTTGATTCATAATATTTAGTTTGTATAAGTATCGTTCGATTTAAAGTTTGTATTTTTGTATCTTTTGTATATAAATATATTGTAAGAAAAACCGACTCGTTGAATATTTGAGAAACTCAGTGCATTGCTTTATTGATTTTTATTCATATACAATACTACTATTGGGCCTAAGTCCTGGTTAGTGAATTTACTCAGGAATATGCTGAGAATATATCAAGATATTCCTGAGGGCCTCTTCAAAAAATCTTGGGAATAGTTCAAAGGAAAGTCCCAGGAATTAAAGAACTTTTCGCTGGAAATTCCCAAGAATTTCCACAAATTTTGTCGACATTTTATACGGTTTTTCTGCAGGATTGGTAACAAGAAATTACCTGGAATTGGTTACAAGAAATTCCCTGGAATTGGTTTTAAGAAATTCTTTGGATAGAGTTATGAGAATTTCCTCGGAATGGGTTACAAGAAATTTCTTGGACCTGGTTCCTATGAATGGGATGAGGAATTTATCGGAATAGCTGTCCACATTTTCACCACATTTTCCTGTGAAAGATTCATGGGGATTTCCGCAGATTCCCAGGAAAGATTCCTGGGAATTTCTGCGGATTTTCCGCAAAATTGTTACTTGGGTATTATTTAGATCTCTCTCCTAAACAAATATTACTTTTCTCTCAGTTCTTCTTTTTTACTATTTGATCAAATTTAAACATAAATATTAAATATTAAAATATACCAGGAATGTATTAAGAAATATATAATTATTGATAAAAGTAGTTTTCCTAATACAATAAACTTACTAACAAGTATTTATTTTAAAGGTGGCTGTTTGCATTGGCCATCTAACAAGGTAGTCAAACCTTTTAAACATTCAACTTTGTGAAAAAAATTGAAACAAAAAAAGCCACAGGCAGCTGTAGTACATTTGAATTTCCGAGTCGGGTCAATCTGGTCCCAGTTTGTACTGTACCTAGCTCTATGGACAGGGCTAGTCGGTGCAACAAGGTTGACATGGTCAGACTTTATGCTTCATTTAGGTTGAATTTACTTTTACTAAAGGGACAGAGGTGCGTGAAGCTGAGAAATATATGCAACAAAACGGATGAAGTAAAGTGTGTAATTGAAATAAAGTTAAAGTTGACTGTTTATAAAACAAAATGAAATTTAACATTTTTTTAAAACACATCAATAGTTATTTTTCAAAACATTTTTCCAATTCCATTTTTTGTGTTTCATTATATAAGAAAAAACATTATATTTCAAAACTAGATCATTTACATAGAAAACATCTGAAAAGTATTTTTAACAAATTTATTTGTTTTAAAAAAATTTTTAACAAAATTTTGAAAAACAATAAAAACCTAAAAATTTCACATTAGTTTTTTTGAAATTTGAAAGGACATTTTAAAATTAGAAATTAGTCCTGACATGTCAAAACTTAAAGTATTTGCTGTATGCACATTATATCCACATTATAACAATTTAATGAATTAACTATTTGTTTGAAATTAAGGACAAGCTTGCCTAATAGTAAAAGCATGAAAATTAGAAGTAAAAGGACAAGAACTTTTGTAACAATATGATGGCGGCATTATTAATTAAAACTTTACTGTTTGTTTAAGTTAAGGACAAGAACACCCAATAATAACAAACATAATGTAAATATAATTACTGGCAGGGGGTTCCAGGGATTTAAATGTTTCCTGAATTTTTCTGATGTTAGAATTATTTTAAATATGACAAGTTAAAAAATTTAATTAAGGTTTAAGATTATAAGAAGAACACCCCTGTCAAAAATATATTGATTTAAGTATGTACATTGTACATGATTACATACATACAGTCTTTAGTCATAACTTAACATTTCTTAAGATAAGATTATATGTACTTCAATGTATAAAAATAAAATTAGACTGCACCACCCAAAGTACCCATCCCCAACCTCTTCCCTTATAGAACGATCCCTAAGAGATTAGACAATTTTTTTAAAGAGCAAATGCAGACAAACATTTTATGCTACACTACACCATTTTTCTATTGCACCTTCAACACTTTTAACTTTGTAATGACATACATTAGCTCTAGAAGTACGTACTTTGAAAATATTGTTAATAAACCTGTATTCAGTTGTAAAATGTACTCTAGGACCTCTTTAACTGCATTTACTTATGAATAACTATTAAGAGTAAAGAAAAAGAAAAGGTTTTCAGTGAAGGATAAGTGAGACATAAAGAGATAAATTATGACCACTTTTATCAAATTATTGAAAAAGGAATGGTAAAAGTTAAGAAATATAAATAGTCTAAAGTTAAGGGGTATAATGGGTTAAAAAAATCTTTTGGAGACTTTAACCCTATCTCTGCTGGGGTACTTGAAAACCAGGATATGCTGGGGGGGAGGGTGAATTTAACCCCCCCCCCCTCTAAATCCCATGTTTGATGTCCAAATATGACAAATGATACATCATTGGAAAGCTCTTGTGCTCTACTTTTAGAATCTGCAAAAAAATTCGCAAATTTGAATAAATTGAATTTTTTATCGCAAAATCCAGTTATATAGTAAAAATGTTTGCAAAAAAAAAATTTGTCCAAAAAATGAAAAATTATACATTTTTGAAAAGCCCTTGACCATGCCATTTCAAATATGCAAAAAATTTTGCAAAATTTTAAATAACCTGATTTTAAATCAAGAAAAATTAAAAATGTGCAAATTTCCTTTGACAGGTTGTTTGCAAAAAATTTGCAATTTTTTTCGCAAAACTTGAGCAATTCGTTTTCTTATGTCAAAGGCATTCCAAAAAGCTAAATTTTATCAAAATCTGACCAGTGGTCAAAACAAAGTGGGTCAAAACAAAGATTTAGTTTGTTACAGGAAAAAGCAGTCATTCAGGCAGTGTGCCTGATGACTCTGGCAGTTAGTATTAAAGCCCAATTTTAGGCCTAACGGAAGGGCTTTGGGTATGTAGGAAAAGTCAGAAAATTTCAGCAGCCTCAGACCAATACTTTTTGAGTTATGTAAAAAAAAACTACGGGGGGGGGGGGCAAATTGACCCCCCCCCCCCCCAGCAGGATTAGGGTTAAGCAGGCCCACATTGCTTTCCGACCTTTTCAAAATCGTTCAGTTCTGTTCTAGAACAAGGGCCTTCAAAAATAATTTTTGTTTTTCTTTCTGAGAATTAAATAATTTTGGCTTCGGCTCTTCGAATTCTTCAGCACATAATAATTAGAAAAAGTTCGATTTTTTATATTTCAGAGATATAAAAAACTGACATTAGAAAAGTCATAGAACTGCTGACATAATTTCCAGTCACCCTTCATTTACAGTGTGGCATGAACGATTCACAATTGAACCCTTTTTAAACCTTTAGCTGAAAAACTATGAGCAAGATATTGCTTAATATGTGTTAAATTCTGACAATTTCCATTTTCTCCTTAATTCCTTTCATCATGTCCCATTCATAGAGAACAAAATTAAAAATAGTTTACATAAAAAGGGGGAACACAATAATTCTTCTTTCAGACAAAGTTTTAGAGAGTACCGTTGTAAATTGGAATCACACCTCTATGAATTAAAAGCCATTTGAAATATGTTTACAGGGCACAAGCACTTTTAGTTGTTGTCCTAAAAAAGATTGACAAGATCCATCTAAAACTGAAAGATAATTATTTTACCTGTGGATATGCAGTTTGCCCCTTGTCAAACAGAAGCATCAGGACATGTCTCTTCACTGGCGAGGAAGGCTGGCAATGAAATAATTTTCCTGGAATAGAAAAAAATTAAAAATGTAAATCTAAATTAAATACAAAAATAAATAAGAATTAGAGGATTTAAGTATTATGCATATTCCCCCCCCCCCGGGAAGTGGGGGAGGATGTTTTTTGATGATCTAGAAACAAAACATGAAAAATTGAAAACATCAAAAGGCAAGTTTTTTCTTCATTTTTATGTTTTCATCCAAAAATTATTTTCACTTATTTATTTTCCCAAATTCAGCAAATAAAACTCTTTACAAAATTTAACTTCCTTCCGGGAAAAAAATGCAGGGGGGAATGATTTTTAAAACAAATATACACCTCAGCTAGGATCCAGTTCTTGTCTTTGCAGGTCCCTTCACTAGGGCTGCAACCATATCCTCGTGCACAGATTTAGTTACTGATTCGTCAATTTCTAAGTATTTCATCTCAGACGTATTAAAAAGCAATTTTGGTAATTTCCTAGAGAACAATTTGTGGACCCCTCCCCATTCCCCCACGCCCCCCTCCCATCAATTTTGTACATAGGATATCTATAACATGGATATAATTGATCATGTGACCGCAGCGCCCAGCCCCCTAGCCTATCTTAGCCGTGGTGCTCAGCCCGTCGCCTGTCCTAACAGTAGCGCAATTTTTAAAAATCTTTTAATTTACCATTTTATAAATATTTACTTTAGTGAGCTTCCTTAAATATCAAACAATCATTTGTCTGCTAGACAAAACAACAAACTCCACTTGTCTTCGAGAAAGGTCTTGACCAATACCTCCTGAAGGGGGGGTGGTTTGATTTTAGATTTCAGAAGGGGAAGCCTGGAAATGGGACCAACACATGTTGATGAAATATGATATCCTCATAAAACTGAGTCTCAACTTAGGAGGTCTTGTAATGAGACCTCCTCAAGACACAGGGTGAAACAGGCTTAATTGGTGTTGGGGGAAGGAGTCTCAAGGAGGTCTTCACTTGCCTGAAGAAAGGGATAGGAAGCAGGATGCTCAAATATTTGCAAATATTTTAATGGATATTTCTCATGTTACAGAATATTTGGTGAAATTTAATATTTTTTGGAAAAAAGGGTGTCTTGAAGATGTCCTATACCTAGTTCCAGCAGGGTGTTTTCCAGCCCCGCCTCCCCCTTGGAGTTTGTTCCGTTCAGTTCAGTTTTTTTACTAATTGTTCCGATATATTTAAGAACGATGGGATCATTCTTGATAGTTCCCTTTGTCTCATAAAAGAACAATTTTTTTCCCCAGGAACGAGCCCAAGTCCTAGTTCCACACTAAAAAAAATAAAATAAGACATCACAAGTGCTGTACATCTCAAAAACTTATTCTTGACAGTAGCTTATCTTTGTTTAACTATAGAATGTTCTAACTATAAAAATGACAAAGAAGAGTAAATACAAGTCGCCTGGATTGCATGAGTTAAACAAGGAAACCAACTTAAGTTTAAATTACAGCTTTACAATGAAAAGTGATATAAACATTCACTCAAATATGTATATTCAAATAAACAAACATTTTTTTTTAAATTTATGTAGAATAAAAGCTCTTAAAATTAACAAAGAAAAACATGTTTTCATTATAGTTTCTTGTGAATTAAATAAATAATCATTTTTGAAATAAAGATTTATGGATAGCATTAAAGAGGATGATACTTGAATACAACATTTAAAAAACTAGTTGTTATGATTAGATTGTCAAGATCTTGTTTACCCTTGTCTGTATTGGAATAACCTGTAGGCAAGGTTATAATACAACAATCAAATATGCTAGAACACCAATGACAACCCGAGATCAGGAGATTCCTCTAAAAGGTTAATATGAATTAATATGATTGTTTCAAATTGAATTATTTTTCATTTACATTTTTCTGATTCAAATATTTGAATTAAGTCAGGGTTTCCATCAGATGTCAATTTTTAACATGGTTTAGGGTCATGAATTACTTTACATTAATATTAAGTACATGTTACTCCTAGGCTTGATATATATGTCACCTCATTATAATTAGTGTGTGACAGAAGTTTATAAAAAAGATAATGTAATCCATAGTTTCCAATTGCTACTAATGTGGTCTATTCTTGAACAAATTTATGATGAAAAGAAAGTGTAAAATGTGTTTTTCACTGTACAGTTTTAAAATGAAATGAATTGTTTAGATGCTGCACCAGATCTACAATTGTCTATCTGTAAAAGGTTGGACATGGTGAATCTTTTGGAAAATCTACCAGGAAATACATAATTAAGAACTTCCGGGACTATAGACATAATTTTAAGTAGGATCCAGAGATTTTAACATGACATTCTACTACTGCTTAATCATTTAGAATTACTTGTCTACACTACAGTCTCTTTATATAAATAATCAAAAATTGTCAAAACAAAATAATTTAATTAAAAATTTATTTAAAGGTGGTTGTTTGAACAGTTCCAGATCATATAAGGTAACTCATATGTGATTAAAAATAGTTAAATATAAATTCTAGATCATATTTTAGGAGACAATATGTGAAATGTTTAAAGACCAAATGGAATCATGTCTAGATCAGTTTCAAATGCAGACCTATGAAAGATTCAGGATATTGGATTTTATTTCGAAATTTGATGGAATACTTTCCAATGGTACAAAGTGGAAACCATTATTGAATTCATCTTCAGCACTGGACTTTAAGTAAAGTTATTTATAGTTTTCTTGGTGTGAAGATCCATAAAAGCCTAGTATTTTTATATTTTTTGGTTATATCTACTGAACACAAGAAATTTTAAATTTCAACTAATGAAATATTGTGTTTTTAGAATGAAATTATACCCATATGTTGACTATTACACTTTACTCTGTCATACATGGCTGCATGATATTACACAATTCTCAAGTCTCAGGATAAATCCTACTGTAAAGGAAGGTAAATAATAACTTTATATGTTTGAACAAACACAATAACTAAAAGTATGTAGCCAAGAGGACTCAGTCCTCAAATTGGGTAGGATTAGCTTTAAAAGTGCATCCCGATCAACACTGCAGCTCCCAGCTTATCAAGGCTTACAACTGACTTATCAAAATTAAAAATTCCAAAAACTTGATTAAACTTGTTCCAGTTCTCCTTTTTACTAGACATGTTTTACATAAAGGGTATCTTAAAAAAACAGGGAGTAAGGGTCTACAGATTACTTTTGCAAAAATACTTTCTGATACAATCTTTACTCAATGTACTCCAGGGACAAAATAATTGAACTCAACAGTTTTTGTACTTAACTTTCCATGGATCCTCCATAGAGATATGAAAATATTTCAACTCAAATTTGTCTTACTAAAATTTTTTTTGGAATCAGACATATTTACAAAATAAGAAATAAGAGAAAATAAATTTCTGCCAAAAACAGTGTAACAGTCATTTTACGTATTGATAAGTAATCTAATGCAGAACTTCAAACTTGCTTTAATAGTTTTACAACATTAAAACATGCACTATCTAGCACAGCTTTTACATTTATTTTGAGTGAAAACTTTCAATTGAATGCTCATTCTTATTAAGATTTAAATCAGCGATAGTTGTAAATTATATAAAACATTTGTTTGAAATAAATTGCAGATTTAAATGATTTAATCTGACAACATTTGCAATTTTTTATACATTTTTAATTGTCTTTAAAATGAAAACATGTAATGAAATTTCCTATTTTATTAGTAGTTTTTGATGGGCAAATCAAACAGCACTATCCAAGAGATACCAAAAGACAGGATACATGATACTGACTGGTGGGACTAGTAGTTCAAGGGATTCAGGGATACGGCTCTGGTCAGGGATTTTTGGTTCATGGTTAGGTTTGAATTCTTCGGGTTTATGCATAAGTTTAATTTCAATTCCATCTAACTGAGGAGTAGGGGAAGTAGAGAAACATATAATGGTAGGCCTTTCATTCAGAAGGGGCTGGTTTGTAATTTTCAGGGGTTTCTTTGGGTTTGCATCTTTAGGTGCAGTTGGCCCTGCTTCCTTCCAGGGAAGCCTTTGAGCTAACATGAGAGAAGAATTTGCTTCTATTCTGGTCTCCTTAGCATTTAATTTCAATTCCATCTAACTGAAGAGTAGGGGAAGTAGAGCAGCATGAAATGGTAGGCCTTACATCTAGAAGGCTGGTTTGTAATTTTCAGGGGTTTCTTTGGGTTCGTATTCTTTAGGTGCTTCTGGCCCTGCTTCCTTCCAGGGATGCCTTTGAGCTAATATCAGAGAAGAGTTTGCTTCTTTTCTGGTCTCCTTAGGGGAGCCCCCATCTTTCAGGGGGGTACTTGCATCATTTTTCAGATGGTACTCACATCCTTAAGGGGTGTACTTACATTCTTTAGAGGGGTACTTGCATCCTTCAGGGGCATACTCGCATTCTTCAAAGGGGTGCTCACATTCTTTAGGGGTGTACACACATTCCTTCACATGCTTATTTATAGGTAGGGAAGGATTGTTTTCACTTTTTGAAAAACAATAATTTTGTTTTAAAAATAAACTATTCAAAACATCTTTTCGGTAACAACTGTTTGCAATGGCTCTTGATAAAGTACCATTTATGACAACATTGTGTTAACCAACGACATTTTAAAGAGAAAATACATTTTTTGGTTGTAAAATCAGTCTCATTAAAATACATGTTTAAGACAACATTTATAACCTAAACTTTCTGGAATTTGTCAGGAATTTCTCTGGAGGGAGGGTGGGCGGGGGCTTTTTTCTCCTGACTGCGCTACTGTCCCAAGTAAATAAGATATGATAAAGGGTTTAGAAAACTCAACTAAAGCAGGGAAATCCATGGTAAGATGCAAGAAGAAAATATATGAAAAGCAACATCTTATAGCTTAAAAATAATTACAAGACATAGCAAAGCTCCAAGAAGTTTAGTTTGTTTAAATATAGAAAGTGAAGAAAATGTTCAACAAAAAATTACTTTTAATAGCAAACTTTCTAAATGTTCACCATTTCCTGAAGCCTTGATCTACTAATTAAATAATTTAAGATTCAAACATCTGCTTTATCATAAAACAAAATCCAACAAAACTAATACAAGAACCTGTTTGGAAAAATAAACTTATAGTGTAGAAGAGAACTGGAATGAGAAAATTATTAAATAAGAATAATTCTTTAAACAAATCAAAAATCATTAACAGCTTGTTATTGACTACTGACTAGCACCATGAACACTTACTAAGTTATCTTTCCTTAATGTTGTTCGTAGAATACAAATAAATAGACCAGGATTATGTACTCATTTAAACTACACAGACAAACACACATTTTAGCATGGGTCAGTTTCTACACTCTGTGTTTAAAATGAAGAGATATATACATATCAACCATATGCATATGTCTAGATGAAGTTTTTGTATATGTTCACAAAAGGAGACAACTTCTGTTGACAGATCTAAGAAATGAGCTGATCAAAATCGAAAATATTGACTACATTGTTGAAATAGAATTAGATGTTACTGTCAGTGAATTGATTTCAACACCTAGAACAGAATGTGCAGTGCAGGCTGAAACCTTTGATTATTGTGTAGAAAATATAATACAAATGGATCAATGTCTTCTCAACATTTGGAATCAACCCAGTGTAAGTTATAAGTCAGTATGCAAAAACTACTCTGGCATTTTAGAAGTCATGAACATGATCCAAACCAGTTCAAACAGATGTGTTGCTCCTTGTAAACAAGTTAAAGTAAAAATGTTATTTAACCCTGTAAACTGGCTCAATGTAATAAACAATCCAATAAAATCCAACACATTTACCCCCGGTTATGTCATTCGAATTCCATCATTTGTTCTGTATTCTGAAATGACTGAAAGTTATACTTTGATTTCCTTTATTGCTGAATTTGGTGGATGGGTCGGACTTTTTCTTGGTGTCTCAATACTTGGAGGCTTTGAATTTGTAGAGAACCAGCTTTGTAGTTCTATACATTTTAGATTTACAAAAAAATTTTTTTCAAAAAGTGGATTTATCTTAAAAATGGCATCCTCACTTGGAGTTCTTATCATAGTGGTTCAATGTGGATTCAAACTCATAAATACTGAAAAATCAACGGATGTTAAAATAGTTGAAAAGTTCAATAATGTCAGCATATCCCTATGTTCTGTTGAGAATATTTATCAAATACGCCCCAATGACACAAATCTTTATTATATGGGAAATTCCACTTCATTTTGGAATAATATAACACGGCTGAGTAACAATTTAGAAAGAATGGAATTTGTTTTGGAAAATGGAAATTCTGTCACTATCTATGATTCATCTTGGGATCATGGTTCTCAATATATTCAATATTCCATCAACACACCGAAGTTTGATACATTTATTGAGACTTGTCATACACTTGATCTGAAACACTGGAATAGAATCAAGAAAATGGAGGTTTTTGCAAAGAAAGAATTAACAATATATATTCATATAACAGGCCAGCTTCTTAGATCAGGAAGACAGGGGTTCAGTTTTATTAACAAAGATACAACCACTATATCTAATTTTGGGTAAGACACTTAGATGTAATCTATATATAAATTTGGCTTGTCTGTTTGTTTGTTTGTCTGTCTGTCTGTCTGTTTGTATCCAATAAACGTCAAAACGGCTGAAATAATCGGGCCCAAATTTTTTGTGGGACATCTAGGGACCCCAGGGAAGGTTTATGAAAAATCAAAATTTCAAATATTTGTCTCCCATCAAAATTCGATCGTCAATTTTTAAAAATTTTGAAAATCCGCGAAATTTTTTGTGAAAATCCGCGAATTATTTTTGTTTTGTTTTACGATGTACACAAAGAGAACATATGTTCACAACTAATTTAGAAGATGGGCGTGAAGCGCCCTCTAAGGCTAGTATATGATAAAAATATATTTGCTATACAATAAATTTTAAAATATTGTTATTTTTAGGAATTACTCTGGATATATTAAATATTCATCACATTTATTTCACCTTGATATTTTGGATGAAACAAGAATATTAGAAGATGGATATAATGAATATTACTCCTATGATGACTGTATTATAAAAAAGTTGTTAACAAAAGATCACATATCGGATATCTTAAAATCTGAGGAAAATAAGATAATTTCTGAAGGCATTGAAGAATCAATGTTTGAGCAAGTTTCTAAAAAGTTGGAAAATGTTAAAAAACTTGAAAATTGTAAAAAAACAAAGTTAAAGCTTCAGACAACTTTTACCCTTGTCAGCCTGGAGATTACTAATTTGTCTTACATTGGTTCAAATCAACCTTTTAGATTTGGTTTGGAATTTCCCCAATCAACACTGGTGAAGGAGGTAAACTGAAATTAAAATTAATTTTTCAGATTATCCATTAGGGCTAGGCAGTGTGTAAGGTTTTCATTACTACAATTTGGAAATTTTTTTGTAAGCCAGAATATTTCCAGTTTCCATTACTTATACTGGAAAATTATTTTGGTTTTCTACTTACTCTATGTACACCAGAATACATTTATGAACTTTAGAATGAAGTAATTTTAATCCAAATCGCTTAATCTGATTATCCAATGTACAAACTTTTGATTTTCTTCCCAATCCTCTCTTTTGGATACCCCTTTATGTATAAAGTTAGGTTTTGATAACAATTACAAATACGATACTGTTTCGATTAGACTTAAGTCAGCTAAATTCACAAGCCGGCTTTCAGACCATTTGAACAAATATAAATTTAATTATGTTTATATGAACTTTTAATAATCATTTATTCAAAACTTATTCCTTCAATCGATCATTAGTTAAATTGATATGACACCATCAACATCAGAAATGTGCTGAAATTTAAAACCTATTTTTCAAAAGACCGTATTAAATATGACACGCTGATTAATTGAATTATTAACTTCTTGTTGGCTGACGAATGCTTATTTACCTTATATTGGAAATCAGGAGATCAGGAGATCTAAGTGCTCTCATTGATTTAATTTTATTCATTCATTTCTGGAATTGTTTCTTGAAAATTTACAAATAATAAAATAAGTTAAAAAAATAAAATATTAAATACAAAATTATTTAGTTATTTGAGCACAATTGCTTTTTCCAATAATTTTCCCATTAAATTTTTTTTCAATTTTTACTCAAAATGGATAAACCTTTTGCAAAATTATTTTGTGTACACAATTTTTTTTGGAAACCCTGGTTGTAAAGAGTTGTCAAAGAAAATTTCATCTCTCGGGAAACTTTGTTACTAATTGTATAATTGCAATTCCATTACACAATAAAGCAATTTTAAATAGGTTTTTTCATCATATGATATTATCTCTCTTATTGGAGAAGTAGGAGGATGGGCAGGGTTACTACTAGGATGCAGGTAGGATATAAATAATTTGTTGGTTATATTTTTTAAACTAAATTTTTTGTTTAGTGCCTTAGGTTTTGCATTTATGATCAGAGGAAAACTTGGTCAAAATATTGGATTCAGGATATTTCTTTGTTTCGTTATTGGAATGTCTGCTGCTATACTTTACCAGCTTACACTCTCAACACAGAAGCTGCAGAGTAACTTGATAGGAACTAATGTAGAATACATGGAAACAGATCCTAATCTTAACATCTCAATATCAATCTGTAATTACAAGAATACCTGGCCTATACACAATATTACAGAGCTTGAAGATTTTGATTCAATATTCCATAGAAGTAAACTAGACACTGATTGGATTGAAGATAAAGACACTATGTCATCTATCTTTATATGGATGGATGAACAAGATGTTATATATTCATGTAAAACAATGAAATTTACTGAAGAAGAGATTAAAATTGTTCATAGTCTTTATTCCTACGATGCTATTTTCCTTCATGATCCTAGCTTTATCACTGGGGGAACTTCTTTAAAGTTGACAGGACCAGGATTGAATCAGAACAGAATCCTCCTTCTCAATGCTAAACAGATTCAAAGCATAGAAGAAGATTATATTTGCTCAAATTCCATTGAACATGATTCATGCAGAGATGATTATATAGCACAAGAGTTTAACACTACATTTGGATGCATCTTATTTAATATGAAGTAAGAGTTCAAAATCAGCAAAACTATAATTGTTTTTGTTTTTGTTAATATCTTTGAATGTTAGAATATTTTTAAATCATATAAAAAAACCACTTAACCCTATAAAGACTGGGGTTCTAACACTATGTTTAACCTGGTGGAAGGGCTTCCCACAGCCCCCCCCCCCCTAGAAAAAGGCCTTAGAGAATAGTTATAGGGTTGAATTGCATGTACATAGCCCAATTTTTCAAGGCCAGCTCATTGAAAAAAATTAGACCGATAACTAAAAGTTTGGGATGCTACGGATGGTTGAAAAAAGGGTCAGAAAAAAAAAAAATTGTTTTAAACAAAAATCAAAGTGTGGCACATGTTTCTACATTCCTTTTTTAAAGGCCTTTTAAAAAATTCAGTTTTTAGATCTGTAACTTTAATCAAAAAAAAATTATGAGCCTTTTTTTAGATTTTTTTTAATCAGAGACTGGACTTTTTTCCACCCTGTTCCCTGTACAAAAAATCCTTTAAATTACTATTCATTAAAAGTCACACAATTTCACGGTGATAGTGTCAAAAAAAAACGCGCCTAAAAAAACTACAGGGGGCGCCAAACACCCCCCCCCCCTAGCCTGTTTAGGGTTAAATCAGTAAAACTTTGACTTGAAAAAAGCCAATCTTTGATGAGCTTCACATTATAAAACTGTAATGATTCTTTGTCAAGGAAACCAAGAAATGAATTTGAGAATTGTGTTCTGACAGATCCATACTCAGGAATATTGGCATCAATTTCAAATATATCAATTATTGAAAATTATTAATTATACATACATATAAAATTTAAAAAATGGAGCCAAATAAGAGTCACGGAAGTTTGTAGTAAGATTTTGACTCCACTGGAGACCACTGTAGGGATTCAGATATAATTCCAGGGAGGGAGGGAGGGATTCAGTGAAATTATAAAACCTCTGAAAATAGGGCTGGGCAAAGTTTCATTAACGAAACGGAGGTTTTCTAAAAATAACGGAAGAATCTGTTAACGAACAGCAAAAACCGTTAATTTTTATCTAATAAAACGAATTAGCCGTAATTGAAAAAAAAGGTTTAAAAAAGGATATCTGAATCCCTCCAGTGGAATTGCAAACCCCCTGTATAGATGTTTATATGAATCCATCCAGTGGAATTATAAACCCCCTGAATGGATATCTGAATCCCTACAGTGGGATTTTAAACAACCTGGATGGATATCTGAATCCATCCAGTGGAATTATAAACCACCTGAATGGATATCTGAATCCCTACAGTGGGATTTAAAAAAACCTGGATGGATATCTGAATTCATCGAGTGGAATTATAAACCCCCTGAATGCATAACTGAATCCCTACAGTGGGATTTTAAACAACCTGAGCTGGGAACTTTTGAATGGTGGATATCGGGATTAATGCTTGATCCACTCTTTTTCTTAATCTCACGATTAAATAATGCTTGTTCTCCTTTAATTATTAATCTCAAGATTAATTAAGCAATAGGGATTAAGGATATCACAATCTTAAGTTTTCAGCTCTGGATGGATATCTGAATCCCTACAGAAGAAATATGAAATAGTAGAAATAAAACTAAATATACTTGCATTTTTCTAAAAAAACAGATTGTTTGCCACAAACTCAAATTTCTATTTTCTATATCTTTGCAACCCGATATATCAAACTAAAACTTATTGATCTAATCAATTTCATAGTTTGAAATATTATGGTTATTAGAATTATTTTTAAGATGTCATTACCTTCTTCAGAGAAATATGAAGCATATAAAAATGAACTGACCAAGCTTTCTAAAAATGTGAAGCTTGGTCTAAGTAAATGTTTGCAACCCTGCAGGAAAACTATTCTGAATGTTGAACTGCTCTACAGTAAAATCAGGGTTTGTAATTTTACTCTTTACAATTCCAGTGTAATTATATTTAAATAATCACTTTTTTATAGAATTCTGCAAAGAAGGTTCTGATAATCAGGAAGCCCAGGAATATCCAGATTCTGAAGAATGAGTACATTTACACATTCTGGGAGTTTACCTCAGAGTTTGGAGGTTGGGTTGGAATACTCTTTGGATTCTGCTTTCTGGATATTTTCAATTTTGTCACTAAAATTTTCATTCTCTTAGTGGAAAATTATAATTCATAAGTATAACCAAGAAATATATAGACCAAGAACCGCCATATCTGATGCGTCAAATCTGTGTACTGCCCAAGGGTTGGAATAAGAATATGTTGCTATTGTATTTTCCATATTGACTAGAAAGCCATAAATCATAATTATTCCCTCTAAATTGGTATATTAACTTGTTTTTTGTTGGACTGTAATATCACATCAGAGCTTTAGTCCTTTCCCTTCAATTTCTGTGGGGGAACTGGGTTTGTTAACATTACTCCCACAGAGTACAGTACACAATTTGCGTATTCCTGAGTTGGGCATTCCTGCATAGTTCCTTAATGACAGGACTGGAGGTTTTTATAAATGATCAGATGAGGAGGTCAATTTTGCCCTGCAACATTTTTTCCATGTTTTAGGAATTTTGCTTTCTTTAGATTATAGATGGTTGTTTAAAATTTAGATCTATGAAGATAACACATTGATATCACTTTTTATTCATATTTTTAATATTTTTGCAATATTTTGGAATATTGTCTTCATTTGTTTGAAACTCACATGGTACCAAAAAATCCGCGAAACTTTTTTTCCTTCAAAATCGAAAATTAAGAATAACAAAAGTGTTTGAATAGATAATTGCAATCCAATTATGGATCGGTCTGACCTATTGAGAGATATATTCATAAGAATCTCCAACATTTTAATGAAATAGATCCGATCTGTTCAGTTTAACATAGAAATTACACGGTTAACATTTGCACAAAAATAAAAATGTCCTCTATTCTTTTGATGAAATTTGTACTGCTCTAATTTTTAGATCTATTATTGATAGCTTTGCTTAGAACTAAATTGGGAATTTTCCTTATACAATTTTGCAAATTTTCTCCATTTCCATGAGTCTAATTTTTATGAAATTTTAGGATTAGATAGAAATTAAACATTAACACATTTTTTCTTTTCTTCACTTTTGATTTAGAGAAGAATAAAGGTTCGCAATTTATTTTGTGGTACCATGTGAGTATTAAGAAAATTAAAACAATTTTTCAAATTAATGCAAAAATTCTATGCATAAGAATTTCATGTTTTTTTTAGATAAAGACTACACTAATCACACTTTTTTGACTCACCCTGTATATATATATATATATATATATATATATATATATATATATATATACAATTAAGTATCTAACAATCTGTCTGCCATTAAGGATTCGCACTAAGAATTTAAACAAAATGTACTGTAAACAACCTTAGATTTTTTGATGATTTGATCTGAATAAATTTCTTGAGGAGTTACCATAGACTATATAGATAGGACCAGTAATTTGTTTTGGGTAATAGTTGTATTAAGCAAACATTTTAATCATTAATGCTTATAAATGTTGTGGTGCATTCAACCATTTTTAGAAGATGAAGGTTTAAAAAAGAGATATGATGAGCTTATTTTAAGCATAACTACAAAAAGCAACAACTACCAATATTGTCCTGTCTGTGTAATATTTGGATGTGAATCTTCCTTTATCAGGTTTTAGGTTTCAGGGGCAAAATTCAATGGGGTGGGGGGAGGGTGGGGGAAATTATTCACTTAAAAAGATAATACTGAATCCATTATCTAAAACTAAGAAGTTTAATTATTAATTTTTCCCCCATTTCTAATTTCTTTTCACTCATCTCATCGAGGTATTACAGGCACCAACATGGGGTCTTGATATTGATATTGATTTCTGTAGTTCAATTTATATCTACCATTCTTTATAACTTGTCATTTTTCTTTTATCTTTAATCAATCTTTTATTTATATTTGTAATAAACTATTATATGTGCTAGAATTAGTATGTTCGTATACAACTTAGATTTTTTAATCTCAGGTTCGAATCTGTACATTTTTTAATCTCAGGTTCGAATCTGTACATTTTTTAATCTTAGGTTCGAATCTGTACATTTTTTCTTTTTTTTCTGTTTTCTAATTTTTGTAATTCTTAGTATTCCTGTTTGTTATGAGATATTTTGTGTATCTTGTAGTTTTTAGATCTTTGGAAACTTTATATAAAGTTTTTAAGTTACCCATTCATCTATATTTTTTTAATTCTCCCTATTGTTCGTTTTTTTTATAATATTGCAGTGTCTTTTATAAATGTGTTAACTATGCTTAAAATATATTGACGCGGTGTTGAACAGTTGAAGTCCTTGCATCAGCGACAAATTATTGGATGACTGTTGCCGCCAGCAGTAAAATTTTCACGTTTAACGAATGTCAAACATTATTCATTTTTGAATCGTTAACCCTATCCCAACTTCTCAAGAACTGATCATAACAAATATTTGACCTCTAACTTTAATTTGTTAGAGTGTAACGGATAAATTTTTAAACAGTTAAAAAAATATGTCGAAAATTTTTTCAAAAATAGTTATTTTTATTTTTGACAAATAATAACATTTGACACATTTTTCAAGGCCTTTTCAAATACATAAGTCTTAGTTCTGTAGCTCAATTAATAAAAAAGATGTTAACCATTTCTGATTTTTAACACACCGACCCGCCATTTCTTCACCCTACCCTAAGCACCAAAAAAATTTTTTTTTACCAAAATATGTTTAAAACTATTTTGTTTAAAAAAGTAAAGAAGTTTTAGCGTTCTAATGTAAGCCGTTTTTAATTTATTCAGAAGAAACCACGGGAGGGGGGTGGATAACATTGTGATAGGAAACCGATCAGCCGTTTTTTAAACAAAAATGAAATAGATTGTTTTTTTTTGGAAACAGGGCAAATTTTGTTCGTTTTATTGCTAAAATTTCATGAAACTTGCAAAAAAAAAAAATTTGATGTATTTTTAAGCTTTTAAATTTTGTCTTTATTGATGATGGATTTTAAAGATTTTTTTTCAATTTGGTGATGCCTTGTGCAATTTAATTAGCTGTTAAAATTTTTTTATTGAAATTTGGGAGTTTTGGGAAACCACTAACGCTGTTAATACTACAATCAACATTTAACAAACATTTTTTTGCTCTTCACCCAATTTCTAAATGGCTGATGGCCTTGATTGCAAAAAACAACCGTCAGCCCTATTCCTGCTGAGCCAATTTGAACCTCCCTCTTTAGTTTTTTACATAACCCAGCCTGTTGAAATTTTATGACTATTCCTAAATTTTTATATTCCTCCTGTACCGGGCTTTTTTACTTACTGCCTGAGTGATCAAGCTCACTGCCTAAATGACTATTTTTTCTGTAAAAAAAATAAATCTTTGTTTTTACCCATTTTCAGTTGTCAGATTTTGATAATTTTTAGCTTTTTAGAAGGACTATGACATAAGAAGGCCGATATCAAAAGTTTTGCAAATTAATTGCATACAACCTGTCAAAAGAAATTTGCACATTTTTAGTTATTCTTGATTACACATCAGGTTATTACAAATTTTGCAACATTTTTGCATATTTGGCATTGTCAAGGGCTTTTCAAAAAAGTATATTTTTTGGACATTTCTATTTTGCAAATATTTTTTCTATAATATAACTGGATTTTGTCGTAGAAATTAAAATTTTTTGTAGATTCTAAGAGTAGAGCAAAAGAGCTTTCCAATAATGTATTATTTGCCATATTTGAACATCAAACATGGGATTTAGATCCGCGTATCCTGGTTATTAAGTACCCCAGCAGGGATAGGGTTAACAGTCGAATATCTTCGGTTAAAGCATTTAATAAAATTAAGATTTTATATTAACAGTAACTTTAAATTTTTCTTTTACGGTTGGAACCATTTGTTAATGAAACTGATGGAAAAGTTGGATAATGGGCAGCCCTACTAAATGGTGTCACATTTAGCATCTTACATTTAATCTTATATGGTTTATGTATATATGTACAAAATTTAAATATATACTTTTTAAATCATAAAAAGGTGTTTTTGTAACATACAAACTAATCAGAGCTGGGAACTTTTGATTGATGTATATCGGGATTAATATTTGACCCACTCTTTTTCTGAATCTCCAGATCGAATAATGCTTGTTCTCTTCTTGTTTTTAATCTCCAGATTAATTAATTAGTTTTAAGCTCAGAGCTGGAAACTTTAGAATGGTGGATGTCAGGAGTAATGCTTAATCCTCTGTCTTTGCTTATCTCAAGACTCAAATAATCTCGAGATTATGTTAGTCTTAAGATTAAATGTTAAGATCAACAAATTTGATTCTAGGAACGCCAGATTTGTTCGTTTTCTTGGCTGGAAGGGCCTTCACTTAATTTCTCACCCATTTGTTTATTAATTCATTAGTTAAAATTGGTTAAAAAAGAATCTCAAACGTATTAGGACATATTTTTCTTCACCGATTAATTTACAAAATTGCCGACTGTAAATTCTATATTTGATAGAAATTGCGGATTTCTCTCATGGGATAGAATTTATTTTTATGGCTGTCATTGGTAAATACAATTTACGAACTATATTCCTGCACTCTCATTGGAGAAAACAATGTACGGATATTCACAGAGAGAGAAAAAGAGTGGTTTAAGGACTAAAATTAAAAGTTTCCACAGTGGATATTCGGATTAAGTAGTTTGTATTAAAGGTTATCCATTCTAAAGCTCCCAGCTCTGAGCTGAAAACTTTAGAATTAGATATCCTTAATCCGGATTACTTAATCTGAGTATCCAATGAACACACCTTTGATTTTCTTCTTAAAAACCAACCGAAAGCTTTTAAATTGCAGGCTCTGGTAACCTGTTTTTGTTGAATTGGATTATTAAAATAATCGATGAATTATTTTTTTATAGTTTTCATATTTGGCTGTAAAGATGCAGTTTGCAATTTAAAGTACTTAATTAAGTAAGATCTTAATTAAGATTTTAGTTCAAATGTCATAAAAATCTATAATTTAACTGCTGGCTTTATGTACTTTGAAATGTTTGAAATCCTTAATCTAAAATGTAAGTATCCATGATGGAATTATAATGCTTTTTCAGAAAACATTTAATCCTAAAATTTCCTCTGTAAAAAATATCACTTTTCAAAATGTAAAATTAAGAAACTCAAAAAAATACTTTTTTAAGTTAAAAGAGAGAGATTGAAGAAAGCATAATAAAACACGTTTTTTTCATAATTAACTAAACTTGAAGTTTCGCCAGATGTAGATTCTGAAAGCCTTTGGCCTAAATTTAGACTGTACTATCAGTCAAAAAGAAACCTCATCGATGAATGCACACCTTCTTTTCTTCACTTTCTTCCTTGCTATTGGATTCTACAAGGCTTCAACAGCCTCAAGGATAATAACAGCTGAGGAGAAAACAACAGCATCAAGGATAACAACAGCTGAGGAGAAAACAACAGCCTCAACGACAATAACAGCTGTGGAAACAAAAACAGCTGTGGAGACAACAACAGCTGTGGAAACAAAAACAGCTGTGGAGACAACAACGTCTGTGGAAACAACATCTGAAACTCTTTGCTGTCCACAGAAGGTGTTTTTAAATGTGACAGATTTTCCTGAATAATTTTCTTCCATATAGAGTGATAACCAGAAAACTCTGAAAAAGGAAGACGACTTTTGAGCAATACTTTAGTGTATTTGATTTTGCAACAAAGCAAATAGTTATCAAATCACTTACTAAGTAAAATTTTTCTGTTAACATTGCAACATTGCTGTGTCCCATGTACATTTTTCATTCATATTTAAAGTCTTAATTTAGTGTACAAGTCGTCTTCCTATTCCGGAGTTTTTTTTTGCAGGTAACCCACAAAGGATGAGACTTCAGAGATAATTGTACAGAATTTATACTGTCTGTTTCCTTATATTCACGATTTTCTGTAACTGAAACTTGTTTCTTTCTTTGCCTAATCATTAAATAAGCCCTTGATATAAAACGCATTATACTTAATTTAACCTTGGGCTCCTCATATTTTAAGAGTTTCTTGTCGTCTTTACCGTCTCATCTTTTGTGGGTAACCCTGTATATTAGAAAAGGTAATTAATTGATATTTTAAGGTTAATATTTGCTCAACCATTCCTGACTTTCGTAATTTTGATTTTAAAGCTTTTATTGATTTAGTTTAGATTTTATTGGTATTGCTGAACAAATCATTTCACATTTCACATTTCACATTTCACATTTCATATTTCACTGAGATAAAACTTACAATAAATGCAATATTCAACAATATTATCATTGAACTTTGTTTAAAAAAACCTACTCTGATTTTTTTTCAGGGTTTACAGCAAAATGGGGAATTCGTTTCGCAAAACTTTTGCATTTCATTTGTTGAAAAAAAGGAAAAAAGTTCGCTACTTTTTTAGACATGTTTTTCGAAATACTGAAAAAAGTTTTTTTTTGCAAATTAATGCATTTTCGGTTTTTATTCAAGAAAAATTTGGAAAATTTTGGTTTTTCTCAAAATATTTAGCAATTTTTCGTGCAACAGATTGACGCAAAATTTTGCAAAAAAATGAGCAAAAAGTTTCGAAATTTTCCGCAAAAATTTTCCCTTTTTTTCAAAACGTTTTTTGCAAAATTTGTTTTTGCTAAATTTCGCATCGTTTTCGCTTCAATTCTCTAAATTCATGAAACATAACAATCAAAGCCTAACAGTCTATATGCCTTACAGAACAATCTTTGCTATTGTTTTGAAAACCATATAATGACTCAAAATGACTTAGGAGGCCCTTCCCACTTTGGGATTTTTGGGAAAGCGCTAGAATTAGGTATAGAAGGTAAAAAATGAGCTTACATCCATCTGAAAAATTTAATGTTTTCCCTCTAATAAAGTAATTCAAAATTTAAAATCGCCCCAATTTTACTCTTTTTTTACTATAGATAAGTATTATGTATTTTACGTTTGGCATGTCTTCCCGTATGAAAGGCCATGAGACCATAAGACTACCTAAAGGGAGGATTAAAGTGCAAATAAAAAAAAAAATTTTGCGTCATCGCTGTATCCTGTATAGATGATCTGAGATAAGATTTTGAAAGCTTAAACCCGACTAAAACCCAAACTCGGGCTTAGATAGAACCCAAGTCAGGATTTGTTCTGATTTGACCAATGAGAGACTGTTTTGCAAGCTTTCTCTCTGTAGCAGACTTAATATGCCGTCATATCAGCTGTGACAAGGAGATGTAAATTTTGAAATTTCAAACTTTATGTAGATACATTATTTTCATAGTATGTTTATTTTATATAATTAATAACATTTTACACTACAAATAATTCCCCAGATTTTAAATGTACAAATATAAAGATTTTACAAAATTTACGATCATCAGTTGCTGAAGACTTGAACCTTAAAGAGAGAAAAACCCAAGATGGTTGGTTCTTACTAAACTCAAGGCCATCCAAAACCCGGGTCTTGACTTGAGCTTTACTTGGGTCTAAGCAGACGAAAAGACCGGGTTTAAGCTTTTAAAATCTCATCTCTGTTGTCAAAATACACAGTATCGAAATCCTTCCGTCTATTACACCCTGTTTAGGAATTTCATACAGCAATAAGCTTTCCAGGAACTCGTCAATCAGGTATTGGTTAAACAAGAAACAAAATTGAGGAATTTCCCCAGATTCTCCAATCATAGTGACTTTCTTTGAAGAATTTCCAAGGAATTTCTCGAGAATCATTTCCTGTAACTGATTCCTTGGAAATCCTGGTTACGAGAAATTCCTCAGAATAGCTGTCGACATTTTCACTGGATTTTCCTGTGAAAGATTCCTAGGAATTTCCGCGGATTCCCAGGAAAGATTCCGGAGAATTTCCGCGGATTTTCCGCAAAATTGTTACTTGGTTAGGGGCTTGGACTGAAAATTCCATTCAGTTTAAAACAATTTTCCATTGTTTGTTCAAGTTACAGGTTTTAGAATTTGTTATAAGCTCCATTCATTAAAATTTCCAAATGATTATGTTATGCAAAAAATGGGATAAAAATTAGAAGACAACATATAAAAACATCATAACCCTATAACAACATTAACAAATATAAATGTATAGCTTTTTCTTTCTATATGTTTATTGATATTTTAATCAGAACGTTATTTTGAAACTAATCCATTTGTTCTTTTTTATTTCCATAATTTTTTCTTCATGAATGGTTATATATAAGTGAAAGAGCAACAAATTTATCTGAAGTCAAAACATTTTTGTTGTGAATCACAAGATCAAACATTTTTCCCTTCGTATAAAATTAAAAAAATAAAATTTAAAGTCGCGCCATATTAAATATCAAGATCAAGCAATCAAAACAAGTTCTGACCCAAGGCCAATTTTTTGTCATTTCTTAAAAGCTCTAAAAAAGTATGATTTCCAACATAAAGTGTTTCTACCTTTCATTTCCTACCTTTCAGCTTTCACCTTGTTTTATACCCTTCATTACAGTCATTCTTTTTACATTAACTACAAAGATCTGTAAAAACTGAATTTATTTTAAGTACCATAAAAATAGTTTTACTCTAAGAGGAAAAAGAGGTAAATTTTTAAATCTTTAGAAAAGCTACTCTGCAAAACTTTGAAAAATGTGTGTGTTTATATTCTAATATATAATTTCTAAAATTTTCGTGTCGTCAATGTACTAGGTATATATGTTAATTTGATTATATTAAAAGAGAAATGTCTTACTTTTTAAAATTTAATTCTTAATGTACGCTACTGCATTAAAAAACTCGATTTTTGGGTAACATTTATATATGTTACTTCATTAAAGTTGATTGAGTAAGATTATCTGCGCGAAGCACCAAAATTTTTTTTACATTTTTCCTTTTAATGGTAATCATGGACATGGAGAATGTCGAGATCAAGTTACTTAACGGGGAAATGTGTGTCCCCAAGATTCTAGGGGGGGGGGTAATTACCCCTAATATTCTAGGGGGGGGGGGGTAATTACCCCTAGGATTCTAAGGGGGGCGGGGTAAGTAACCCCAATAACCCCCCTTATTTACCCCACTGTTTTGTTTCTATTGCAGAGGTTGTGAGTTATCCTTGCCTCACTAAAGTAACAGCTGCTCCTTACAACATTAACTCTGGTAATAAAAATAACAGATTTTGCCTCGTTCAAAATTTGAAATTTAGGAACTTATATCACAGCATTTACTATGTACATTGTACAATGATAATTCATATATCATAATTCAACCCTGAAAAAGGAAAAAAAAAGATAATTTAACTGGAATATAAAAAACTAGAGGCCGAATTTAAAGAATTTGAGCCGCGGCTTATATTTAAGCCACGGCTCAAATATGGTTGGTTCCACTTAAAATCCTATTCTTTGTTTCAAGATTTAAGCCGGCGCTAAATTGAAACCTGTATTTGGCGAATACAAAACACGGCTAAAATTCATTAAATTCGGACTCAGGATTGTTGGATCGTTTGTAGTTCTAGAATTTGCATTAATTAAGTGTCGCATTTTTAAATTTGAAGTTTTACAGCATGAAGTCCATGAAATGTTTTCTTTTGTTAGCTTTCACTGTATTTGATGGAGAAATCATAACATGTGGAGGAGTGTACAAAAGGTATTTTTCTACCAACACTCACGAGGGAGGGGGTGCAGAAGCGCAATGAGCCATGCAAAGCGTGGACACAGAATGGAGGAGGCACGGAGGGACAAATACGGTTTCTCATGGCCTGGAGGTAACTCTGCAAATCTAAAGGCTCGGAGGTCATTTTTGCGGGGCTCATGGCGCCTCTGCACCCACTCCCTATCTCCACTCACACATAGGGATCGGTCGTTTAACATTTTTTAAAAATAATCATTTTGTAAAAACGACAAAATAAAAATGAAAAACATAACAACCGTTGATGATGACACTTAGTTAACAACCTTCAATGACCATTCGTTCATGACAAATTTTGCTAATTACAATGACAAAATAAAACATTAATAAACTTATCTTCATGGAAAGAAATTAAAATGAACTGTCACAAAAATCAGATTCATTTGCGATTTTTTTTCAACTTTTTCTAAATTTCAAAAGAGTGGCTCGTTTCCAAAGCATAGTTCTTTAGAATAAACGAAAAGAAAAACAATCATTTTTAAAAATGATTGACAACCCTGCCCACACATGGCTTACATCTGAAATATGACTGAATTTGAGTTCAAATCTTAATATTCAGGGACGTGCAAGAGCTAAAGTGTAGGGGGCACAATTTTTTTGTGCACCCCCCAAAAAAATGTGCGTCCATAAAAACCCCTATTAAAGAAATATTGAAGCTTTTTTAAATTTACTAGGCTTTAAGAGCGCTTCCTTTTCTCTCTGTATACGCGCCCGCATAGAACAAACGACCCTGTTTTAGAGTCTGAAAACGACCCGCACGACCCCAAAAACTGGCGCCGGTCCGACTCTGTTTTAGTACTAATAAAAGAGTCGTTTTTAGACCGAAAAGACCCTGAATCCGTCTCTCCTCAAAACGGATGGGTGTCGGTTTACTTCACGG